>NC_134236.1:128335872-128638903 GCF_965152275.1 Natator depressus
TACAGGGGATTTTTTATGTCTTCCTCTAAAGCATCCAGCCTTCATCACTTTTGGAAATAGGAAGCTAAAATAGACTATTGAGCTGCAATATTATGGCAATTTCTATCTTCTGTCCTCCCTCTCCCCCCTCCCACCAGTGTCCTCTTTTTTATCCGCTTCTTCACATTGTTTTTTCTGTGACTTATCTTGGGGGAACAACAGGACGACAGTTGGAACTGCCCACTTCTTCACATTAATGCTGATGCTCATTTAGTGCTATCAGATCATTTACCTATGCAGAAATTAGTACAGCAGTGGTATCTAGTTCTGATTGACAGTTCTCTAATTTCCACAGGGCTGAATTGTGCAGTGAGAGAAGAGAGGACAAAGTCCTCATCATCTTTTCTATGGAGTGCAGCAGGCAAATCCACATGGTGAGAGACTGCATAGAGGCATACTGGTCCTTCACTGTGAGTCAATGAGTGTTCTTTAGGCAGGATTCTATTCACACACTATTTTCATGCCAATGTTTCTCCTGACTTACATTGATATGAGAGGAGCATCAGGTCCATTTGCGGACAGTTGTGTGAGAGGCTGGATCTCATGGTAGCATTGTAATAGAGCACAGACTCATTATCTGGATTATACTGATCAGACAAGGGGCCTGATTTGTGGTTCCATTGCACATGGGGCTTGATTCTCACCTACACTAAGGCTTGTCTTCATGTGCACCGCTAGAGCGGCACAGCTTTAGTGAAGACACTATCTACACCGATGGGAGAGCTTCTCCTGTTGGCGGAGTTAATCCACCTCTGCAAGAAGCAGTAGCTATGTCGATGGGAGAAGCCCTCTCTTCAGCATAGTGCTGTCTACATTGCAGGTTAGGCTGGTATAACTGCGTCACTCAGGGCTGTGGATTTTTCACACCCCTGAGCAACCTAGTTATAGTGATATAGGTCTCTAGTGTAGACCTGGCCTTAGGGCCCTTTACACCACTCTGGAATTATAAAGGGGCCTTGATGTGGGTGTAAATTATACTTACACACATTTTAGAGTCCCTTTACACTTCCAGAGTGGTGTAAAGGGGACTTAGTGTAAATGAGAATCAGGGCGCTTGTCATTTATATCAGTTCAAAGTGGGTGTACAATCCTATCATTAGGATTTGTTAGCGTGTTACACCTACTTAACATTCGCTTTACGACTGATGTAAATGACCACACAAGCTGTAGGGCAGTGGAGATTCAGACAAAGATCTTGGTAGACTGTAGTAACAGCATGTTATAACAGTGGTGGGGGTGGCAGCGCCAGCATTAAGACTGATGGTTACTGCTGCCCCTTGACAAGCTTCTCTTTAGAACATTTTGACAAATAGAAAGGAGCATAAACACTGGCAAGTCACATGTAAAAGTATAATTAGGCAGGCCAAGAAAGAACCTGAAGAGCAACAAGCTAAGGACATAAAAACTAACAGCAAAAAATTTAAGTACATCAGAAGTAGAAAGCCTGCCAATCAGTCAGTGAGGCCACTGGACAATCAAGGTGCTAAAGGAGTACTCAAGGAAGACAAGGCCATTGTGGAAAAGCTAAATCAATTCCACTAACTGTGGTATGCAACTTATCGCTTAAGTCAGCCTCTGTACCAGATGACTGGAGGGTAGCTAATGTAATGCCTATTTTTTAAAAGGACTCCAAAGGCAATTGTGGCAATTACAGACTGGTAAGCTTAACTTCAGAAGCAGGCAATTTGATTGAAACTATAAACAAGAACAAAATTATCAGACACATAGATAAACACAATATTTTGGGGAAGTAGTCAACACAGCTTTTGTAAAGGGAAATCATGCCTCCCCAATCTATTAGAGGGAGTCAAACAAACATGGACAAGGGTGATCCAATGGGTATAGTGTACTTGGACTTATAGAAACCCTTTGACAAAGTCTCTCACCAGAGGCTCTTAAGCAAAGTAAGGAGTCATGATATAAGGAAGGAAGATCCTTTCATGGATCAGTAGCTGATTAAAATACAGGAAACAAAGGGTTGAAGTAATTGGCCAATTTTCAAAGTGTGGGAGAGGTAAACCGTGTGTCCCCCAAGGATCTGTACTGGAACCAGTGCTGTTCAACATATTCATAAATGTTCTGAAAAAGGGATTGAACACTCTTCCATTTGCCTGGAACAGTGAGCCTGGACAACACAATCCATATGTGGCTCCGCCTCCCCTAGCCATGTGTAGACTAATAGAGGAAGAAACTCCGGGAGCAGCCAGACCTTGAGAGATCTAGTCTGACAAGGGAGCATGGCAGCTGACCCAATATATATCAACATTCAAGAGGTATTTAAATGCTGCAGGCAAAAAGAATCAAGCAACATGTATCTCCTGCAAATTTCCTATGTTGTGTTTGTTGTCCTTTTCAAGGTCAACGATAGCATCTAAAAGACAGAGAACATTTGTGGCTTCATCCTGTAGGGTATTGTGGGCCCTTTTTTCCTGTGAAGTTTTGTGAATACTCCCTTGCATTGCACAGAAGGTAATTAATGAATTTTTTAAAATTTAAAATCAGGTATTTTTATTTAAATTAAATTAAATTAATTTTTCTTTTTTAAAATAAACCTATTTACAATTAAATTTGAAAGTATGGTAGCATATGTTAAGGCCTGGACTACTAAAATATCTTACAATAATTTAAATGTAATTTTTAAAAAATAGTATTCAAGCGGTACATTCTTGCTGCTGACGTTTTAAAGAAAGTCACACCACTGAACTCGTGGAAGTCACTGGCTAAGCTTCTGAAACCAGAATTTGTTGAAGTGCTCAACCAGCCTTTGACAGCGATAGCCTCTTTTGCAGGTACAGAGAGAATATTGTTGTTTCAGTTTATTCAACCAGATCAGTTCAATGACTTGTTCATTCAAAGTTGAGGAACGATTCAGAGTTAAAAAGCAGGAAAGATTGTTTTCCTCTTCCAATCTATGAATAAAAAACAGGTCTAAGGATGAAATCTCTCAGTTCTAATATCTTGAAAGGTATGGTGACCAGGACCAATCAGTTCCGTCACTAACTATAGGTAATACTTCCTTCGTTTTAAATGTAATATGTTTTGATAAACTTTGTTTTTCTTATGTATCCAGCACATTTAAAGTAGTTTTATTTAACTAATAGAAACAATTTTAAAATGCTGGTTTGTGTGCATTTTAATTGAATGCCAATTTCCAGCCAAATGCAGCTCGACACAAATCTCAAGTAAAAAAAATTGATCATCTAGTAAATAAGAAATGTGGTGTTTACCATTTTCTAAACATAAAAAATGTCAAAATTAAAAATCTGAATAATTGTGTATTAAGCTATATAATTTCTCAAACAAATGTGTTTAGATATTCTGTATCCTCTTGGTTAACAAAAATAGGTACCAAATTATACCAACCATTGAGAATCAAACTTTCTTTACAAAAATAGCTAAAAAGTACAAATATCAAATAAGATTAAAATAGATTATTTAAATCAAGGTTTCCTGCTTGTGTTGCCTGATCTATAGATTATGTATTAATTATATTGTTTACTTAAGGAATCCCCAGTTATCACTTTGATGGTTGATAGATTCTTGCCCCAAGATCAAGCCCAGTATTATTTAAATTAATATATAGTTGGGAACCCCTTTGTGCACAGTTGCAACACCCCCACTATAGGAACTCTTTTATATATACAAATATAGTTTATTAATACATCTAGCACAGTCACAAACACCCCAACTACAGAATGTACCGCTGCACATCCATATACTCACACCATCTCCTGCTTACTATTACCGTGGAGTTTTATCCCATGGGGCTATGTAATTTCACTACTTCCAAATAAAGCTTGTTGGAAAATGGTATTTTCCATGAAATAATTTGGAAAAAGTAATAAAATATTCCTGGATTTTTTTTTCAATAAAATAACAAAACCCAAAAAACTCTTCTAAAAACTGAAAAATTTTCAACTGTGATGTATACACCCCATCTGGTTTGCCTCTATGGGCCTGTTCCAAAGTTTATTGAAGTCAATAGGATTTTTTTCATTGGTTTGAATGGTCTTCATATCAGGCCCTATGTGCAATAGTGGAGAAGAAGATTGTGCAGGAACTGAAACAAGAATTCAGTTAATGTGTAGTGAAAAATTTTAAACAGCCTGATAAAATGGTGATTTTTGTATTTTAATATTTGTTTTTAACTTTCAAGCAGTGTGGTTGATCATTCTACAATATAACAGTACAAATAAAAACGATATTGAACAGTGTATTAGCATGCTAAATTTTGTATATACAAAACCAGTAGAGGTTGCTCCAAGCTATGGTAAAATTAAGGAAAAGATCAGCTTCACTCAATATTTTTAAAAAACAGATGTGGGGGTTCTAACTAAATATATTAAAGTAAAATCTGACTTACTGTTTTTGGAGACCAATTAGTTAAAATGCAGTGACTGAGAACTGTTCAACAAATAGCTGTGAGAGAAAGGGAAAAGTAGGTATAAAACATTCTGTAGATCTGTAAATGCTGAGATTAAGGTTTCTTCACATTGCAATGGCTTTACAATTACTCAAGCTAGTTGTAGTTTTATCACCATAGGTAAAGAATCATCCAAATCATTTTTCATAAGCAAAGCCATGGAAGAGCTACATCGACAGCTTAAAAATAAGGCTTTTTGGCAGTAATCAGTATGTTTTTTGGCTGGTGAATGAGTACTGATTTTCCATGAATAGCAATAAACACTTCCTATCATTGTCCAAGACAGTCAGAACTAGAAGTGCCTTTTCCACATAGGGTTTTTTTTGTGTGTGTGTGTGTGTTGTTTTGTTTTATGTTCCACAGATGGGTCATTAATGAAATCTTAACAGTAGCTATAGTCTTTGGCACCCATTCAGATAACCACATGATATATCACTTATTGAATTTTTTCACATATACTTCTTGTATGCATTCTTAATGCTTTCTCACTGAAAACATGCTTAAATGGTAGAATTTGTCATACGACCCTTTATAGACTGGGACCTGATTCTTGTAAACAGTTATGTATTTGCTTAACTTTAACTGCATGAGGAGACCTATTGATGTTATTGGAGCTACTCCAGTGCTGTGAGTTATGTATTTGCATAAGTGTTTGCAGGATTGAGGCCTATGCATGTAATGGAAGAACACAATAATAGAATTTTATAATCAAATTAGAACCAAGGTGGGATTAGAAAAAATGTGTGTGGGGGGTACTCTTCAAAATAAGCTCCACCCAGCCTTGTCTACACTGCCACTTTACAGCACTACAACTTTTCACTCAGGGGTGTGAAAAAACACCCCCCTGAGTACTGCAAGTTTCAGCGCTGTAAAGTGGCAGTGTAGACAGTGCACCAGCGCTGGGAGAAGACATACCCAAATCAGATGATTCTTAAAGAAGGTTGTGCAGCTATTCAAAATATAATCATGCAGCTCTCTGAGCTGCACTGGGTTCCATGAGCTTGGCTGCTCCTCAGTGGGGCTTGAATATGCCTACAGCCTCTGCTGAGCTCCTTGGGTTTGGCTCTTTCTTGCTCAGGGAATAAATAAGTGGTGATATCTCTCAAGTGCACACCTACTTACAGCACTAAAATGAGACATCACTAGAAGTAACTTGTGCAGATCTCTGACCTTCCCTCTCCCTTCTTACATTGGCAATGAAATGAAGTTAACAATATTGGCATTTAAATTATCACTGGGCATCTGAGTTAACCCTGCACTGAGATGAATGGGGCAGTTCACACCTCTCACAGTTATTGTTTCAGGCTCTCTGCAGATTTAAAATAGGACATCTCTGTTTAATCTGTCAGAAGTGAACATCTACTTCGGACACAGCAGATTACATGGGTACATGGGTTACAGTCACACCTTTCTGTGTGACCATAACAGATGAACTGAAAGCTGGTATTATGGGGGAAAAGAAAGTAGCTTCAGAGATCTGTTGGCCTGAAGTATGGCCATGTAGTGGCTGTTTCCAAACCCTGATCAGACCTGGGTTTTGGTGTGTGTTCTTGTTAAGAGGGAAAGGATGGAAGAATTGATAAAAGCCATTTAAAAGACTGCCATGTTACCAAGCACTAGTTTAGACCAAAGTATCCAAATTAAATTAGGGCTGAATAGCTGTAAAACAGTCCTCTGATAAATTCACAAAGAAATTTAGGTTTATAAATCAGAACACCTATTAGCTTTAATTTTAAACAGGCAAAGCACAGAGCACACACAATGCAGTCCTATACCCTTCTCCCTTCACCGCAGAGAGTACCACCCAGAACCAAGTTTGTTTAACAAAATGAATACTCCAGCTATCCAGTCTGCCTTCTCCACTCCATCCCCAAACACAATGTTTTGAGCAGTTTGATAGAATTGACTATATATTGCACAGCAAATTTTCATTTCATGTATACAGACTGGATTTAAACTCAGACTACCTATTTTATACTCCAGATTCATGTTGAATTGCTGTATTGTACTTCAAGAGTTATTTGAAATTCAGATTCTTTTTGGAATTGTTTTACTGTGGAGCAGCAGCAGCTCCTCCATAATTATAACAGAGCAGTGATATCCACTTCATAGGAAAGTTAGCTTCAGCCTTAACGATCTCCTCCCCATAGTGGGGCAAAGAAACCTGCCTGGTTTTTCTGAAATTTTCCATGCTACATTTTCTCTCAGAGCAGGGTTTTTCCGTGAAGTCTGACAAAAATTAGCAGAGAAGTATTAAAGTTACCATGTGTTCAGCATTTACTTTTGAAACATTTTCTAACTATTTTGACTTATCTTTTAACAGGCCAGACTTCAGCAGGTATGGACTGATCTGGCTTTCCCCTGTAAACTAGGTAAGGCTCTGTCTCTCCAAAATAACTTGGCCTAGAAACTCCAGATTTGTTCCAGTTTTTGTTGGTCTTGCTGTGAGAGAAGTGCTTTTGGTGCTGGTGGTGGTGGTGGTTACAGGGGGATATGGAGATTATATATAGCATTAAAAATTGCATTATCCCACACTAGGGTAGGCAGGAGAGGGCATAAGTAGAGGGTCTTTAAAGCAGTGTTTAAGAAGGGGAGAGTCAGAGCAAAGGAAGAGGCTTTGAGGGAAAAAAGTAGGAAGTGCTTGTCCTCCCCAGCACCATCCAGCCCAGCCCAGCGTGGAGGAATTGGGGAACTAAAGCACTATTTACTTCTTAAAGGAGACTAAAAGTTAATGGTTCGGGATTTTTCTCTTGACTGAGGCAAACTTAAGCTATATGTTTCCTGTTGGATTTCTTTGCATCAGGCTTAAGAAGGCCCCATTCTGAGTCCCTGTACATTAGGCAGGGATGGATGAATATTAAAGTGGCAGGATGCAAGATCTTGTGTCTTCCTCTGCTCTCTCTCCCTTTTCCCACGACTTCTACAGCAGGTTGAAAGTTTTCATAAAAATTTCTTTAGACAAATATTCATTTGAAACAAAATTTTTCATTTGTGTCCTAAATTTCTGTTTTTGGCAAACAAAAATGGAAAATTGTTTAGTTTTTTAATTTTCAATAACCGAAAAGGTTTCATTTTTTGTTCCCTACCTCCTTTCTCTCTCTCTCCTTCTTTTACCTCCTTTTTCATAAAAAAAAATGGAAAATCCTGGAGAGGGGGGATGAAAAAATAAAAACAGGGACTTTTTTGGTTTTGGAAGACCAAAACAAAAATGTCTTTTCTTTAGTCAAAAAAACAAGAACTCCACATAAAATTTGAACAAAATGTTTTTTTTAATTTGTTTGAAAATATGAATGGAAAATATCTAGCATTTTTCAACCAGCTCTAAGTTCCTCACCTGGGAACCATGCAGATCCAGTGTGCAAATATGCCTGTGGGTGTACCATGTGACATACTGAAGGTGATGAGTTCTGAGACTGCCCACACACTAGGCCGAGATGATAGGCTTTTCCTTAGTCCAGGACCCAAAACCAGCTGTTGCTCACAATCTGGTCCAAGAGGTATTGAAGAGAGTTAGTAGGAGCTAGTTCTCTGTACGGTGACCAGATAGGAAGTATGAAAAATTGGGATGGGGTGGGGGGTAATAGGCACCCATATAAGACAAAGCCCTGAATATTGGAAGTGTCCCTATAAAACTGGGACATCTGTTCACCCTAGTTCTATGATTGCGAATCATATCATGAATTTCTGCTAGAAATCTGTGTGCTAGAGAGGGAAGCATATGCTGAAGAACAGATCCCAGGCCTCAGCTGGATTCTCCCATTCCTACTCCTAATTCTCTTATGTTCAATAGGCCATGCTATGCTAATGATGAGTCTTACTTTTGCAACTGTTCTTGAGGACCAGTCCTGCTCCCACTGCAGTCTTCGTCTTCTCGTGTCCTTGTCACAGACTAGATGTGTCTTTTTCCAGAATCGTGCACAAGTGATGGCTCTTTCTGTTGCTGCAGCAAGATCCTCCTTCATACAGGTCTTCCCAAAGAGTCGGCAAACAAGCAGGTGTTCAATGGTCTGCACTTCACCGCACTCACATATATTCATGCCATTAGAGTAGCCCACTGCAGTCAATGGAAGCTTCAGTGGAAGCAATTGGGACCTTTATGCCATTCATCAATGGGAAGGTTTCATTGATTTCAGTAGACATTGGATCAGACCTTTAGATAGAAGTCATTTCTGCCGTAAGAGGATTGTTCCATTTTGTTATAATTGAGGGGGTGTGATGGCTAATTTAAATGTAAATAAAATTAGTAAAATTAGCTTGCTGCACTTTTTCCGTCTTATGACCAATGGATAATATTTCATTCTCATGCAGTAAAATAAACGTATAAATGCCACTGAGGTTCATCTTCTTTTAAATTAATAGGTGCCTGCTACCCATTTCTGACAGGGTCTGTGTGGGACTACTTAGCTTCCCTTGACTGTTCTATACACAGATGTCAGAATGGCTCATGAGATGTCTTATAATTCCAGAAAAGGTAATTTAGATGCAATTTAGAAACTTACATGAACTCCTTTCTTCCCCTTGGTTGTATAAAACATATTTCTGTCAGATTTTACCCTTACATTTAGGAGTAAGATAATACATGCAGCAGTTTTTTTCAGATGCTATATTTCATTTAAGTCAAATAGGCATGTCTGGGTTACTGATGTTTTCCAAACATAATCCAGTTACTTAGTTGTTAGCGATTAAGGCAATGCAACTATTATGTATTAGTGCTCTTTTGAATCTAATTTAAGAAAATATTAAAGGAATGTACTATTTTTCTAGACCAAGATAGTCTATCAGGCAACATGAGGGAGGAAAAACTGTATGGATCAAAAAAAGGCATTTGAAATATGTTCAGAGGTTTTTTAAGAGTTGTAATCAATGTGTCAAATCAGCATTGTTTTCTTATTAATGTAAGGACAATCTTTTGGCTGAAGCACAAGCCAGGAGATCTAGATTTGGTTCTGACTGTCTTAGGGTTCTTGACAGGTCATTTACCAGCTCAAAGCCAAATTCAGACTTGGAATTGAGCTTGAATAAAGCAGGACTGATTTTGTTCCTCTTTGCCAATGTCTAAACTGCTGCCATTCATTTATTACGTGTCTCACAGGGGTACTGTAGCATATGCAACTATACTCAATTGTCTTTAGATCAATAGACCTGTATTTAGCATTAAATGAAGTTTACTAAAATGGTAATGTTATTGTCTTAGTCTATCTGAAACTTGTTGATTTACATTGAAAAACCACCTGTAAACTATCTTGGTAGTTTGAATGGCTTCATTAATTGACAGGTTTCAGAGTAGCAGCCATGTTAATCTGTATTCGCAAAAAGAAAAGGAGGACTTGAGGCACCTTAAAGACTAACCAATTTATTTGAGCATAAGCTTTCGTGAGTACTGAGTACTGAGATCCCCAAAAAACCATTTTGGGACGTCCTGTAAGATTCATGGAAGGATTCTAAGAGATTTATGGAGAATTAGCTGACATGATATCTCTGCTAACAACTGGACTCATGTATTCTGATTCAATTGTAATGTATTTTATCTGCTTGTAACCTTTATAATAACTCTCATTTCTTTTTTTCTTAATTAATAAATCTGTAGTTAGATTACCAAGGATTGACTAACAGCATTATTTTTGGTGAGATTCTGAAGTATCCAGTGACTTGGGGTGAATGACCAACACTTTGGGGTTGGGAGAACCTCACATGTAGTGGTTTTGGTTTTAATAACCTTACATCATAAAGTTCAGTTTGTCTGGGTGGCATGCCAAGGGGACTGTCTGTGCTCTGTGGTAAACTAGTATAGTGATCCAAAAGTGTCCTTTTATTCCTGGCTTGGTGAAATCTAATGATAGAATATACCACCAGTTTGCGGGGAGTGGGGGGGGGGTCTGCCCTATTTTCTGGCAGTTTGTCTTGAGTTTGGACATTCTCAGCTGTGATGCACTGTAGGCACCATGAGAGGTATCACAGAACTTGATTCATTAATGAGTTTTGAGATTCTCACATGACAGGAACTATAGAAGTACAAAATATGATCATTATGTGTGTGGCATAGATAGTGGGGATGTGCAACTAACCCAAACGTCCTCACAAAACCTTGACCAAAACTGTTGATATTTAAAATAGTTCAGATAACTGTTTTATTTTCCAATTATTTTTCTTGTTTTCATTTCCAGTCTCTGGCTAGGATGGGAAGTGTAAGTGTGACAATATTAAAACAGAGGAAGTTCTTGGGGTGTTCTCAGCTCAACCAGAAGCAAGCAGAGCTGAAGAAACTTTTAACAAACAAAACACTGTTCTCTTGAGATTTCCAATTCAAATGTACAGACTCAAGAGGCTCAGATGGTTAAATTCAGACAATTCAAACTTGGGGGGGATTCTGCCTCAAACCTCCAAACCTTCTGAAATTCCTCCATCACAAATGCAGCAACACCAGCAACCTATGAAAAGCCAGGCCACTGAATCATAATTTTGCTTGAATCAGTAAATTATGAAATCATTACATACATGAAATATATACAGTGCAAGTTTTCTAACTCAGACAACTGATTTAGCAAGCTAATATAAATCACATGTGCAGCACTTAAGCTGCCTTAATCAAAGAAAGACCTGCAAAATAAGGAATGTCTAAACTAATCCCCTCCCACAGTGATTGTTATTATGGCGTATCAGTCCAGCTTCTAATGTGAAATTTAAAACCATAATCTTCTTCCCCAGGAATTGGATTACTTTCAGCTGATTCATAATGATACCGTCCATGAACATCAGTGAGCCAAATTCTGAATTCAGTTACACCGGTGGTATAGAGACCCATAATGGTCAGTGGAGTAACACTAGAGTTACATCCTACGTGGAGGAATTAAAAAACCAACATGGGGGAATTGTATACTAGGCTCATCTTGACTAAAGAGCTAAAGGGGAACTGATCACAGAACTAAAACACAATGACAGTTCATGTACAAGTGATCATGACTTGATTACATTTCTAACATGGAAACAGAACAGAGTCCAGACCAGTAATATATATATATTTGGTGCATTGAAAGGGTCATTTCATAAGACTGAAAATAACTATGAGCCATATCAGTGGGGAGGAAGAATGTAATCAGAAAAAAGTGAAAGATAATTTGAAATTGTTTAAGAACACTTTACTAGATGCCCAAAATGCCACAATCAAGAAAGAAGACTGTATTGGTTAAAAAGATGACCTAGTTTAGAGGGGAAGTGACGACAACTATGTATTATTTTTTTACAACAAGTAGAAGAAAGGGAAAGTTGATAGTAATGAATATAAATCAGAAGCCATAAATAGTAGAAAATTGATACGGGAAGCAAAGAGACACAAGTAGAAATCTATCACCAGCAGAGTAAGGACAATAAGAAGGAGCTTAGGTATATTAGGAACAAAAAGAATCCTAATAATAGTATTGTTCCATTACTAGATGGAAATGGCAGAATTAATAATAATGCAGAAAAGGCAGAAATGTTCACTAAATATTTCTCTTCTGGATTTGGGAAAAAAACAGATGATGTCATATGATAATATTCTTTCCATTCCTCTGGTATCTCAGGAGGCTATTAAACAGCAGCTACTAAAGTTAGACATTATATAATCAGCAGGCCTGGATAACTTGCGTTTTAGAGTTTTAAAAGAGCTGGTTGAGGAGGACTTTTTTTTTTAACTATACATTAACCTATTTCTAATCAAAAAAGTTGGTTTGAACCCAAAAGTGGAACTTCTGCCTTAAAAATGTGAAAACAAGACCAGTGGGATATAATATTATATGGCACTGTGGAAATACAAAGTCTCCATAGGTAAGAGGCAGAAGTCCCATCTCTTCAAATATTTAAAATTGGTCTGGATATGTTCCTAATGAATATACTGTTAGGAGTAGTCCTGCTCCCAACAGTACACGTGGATGTACTGAATGGGGTAACAGGTCTTTGTCATCCCTAATTTATATGCTTCAGTATTATTACTATTTTGTTTTTAATTTACGCCACTTTATTTTTGTTTCATTACCTTACGTCATGAGTAGCTATTTGAGACTTGTTATTATGGGTCAGTAATGATCCATAATGTGTAAATGGTCAAAGTAATACAAATGGGAGATATTTTGCTGGGTTTACATTGCTCATGTGATTCGTTAAATAATGCTCTCACCCTGTCCCTCTCATCCAGCCTACACAGAGAACTTCTCTCTCTTCATCTAGCCTGGCCAAGTACTAGAAGGTTTTAAAAACTTTTTATCTGTCTCTTCAAGTGATAAGTTCATCTTGTGCCACTGGCCTCTCCTATCACTCCTTGACTTAAAAATGCTGATGTTGGAGACTGGCTATAAAAGCTCCTCTTGATCACAGGTCACACAATCACAACAGTGTAAAAATCACAACACCAAACCATTTCGGGCAGTCTACATTGCAGTTAAACACCTGTGTCTGGCCTGTGTCAACTAAGTTGGATTCAGGCTAAGGGCTTGGTGGGACAGCCCAGGCTGCAGCCCGAGCCTGAATGCCGACACTGCAATTAAACAGCCCCTTAGCCTGTGCCCAGGGAGCCTGAGTCAGTTGGCATGGGCCAGCCATTGGTTTTAAATTGCAGTGTAGACATACTTTTAGTTCTCTATCAGCTGTTCTGTGCCAGCTGACATAGTGGGTAATATATCTTTTCTCCCAACAGGAGGAAATAAGAAGACACAGAACTACTGGCGACATAACTGCAATAATATAAAAGCACTTGCTGATTACCAGATTCCAGTTGCCGCTGCAGCTGGAAGGGAATGTGACTCTAAATTAGGCTTTTCCAGTCTTGCCTATTTCTGTCAAGTTTACCTGAGGTGATTGAACACTGAAAGCCTCTGGGACAGTAGCTCAATTGCCAGTTGATGGTCTCTACTTTGTCTTTTTCTCCCCCTCCCTTTGATTTCTCATATTCACAGTCCTGCTCAGTGATGCTACTGCAGGTACAATAGGCAATCCAGTCACTAGTGACCCACTGCTGCCCCTGCACTGAAGAAGTGGGAGCACTGAAAGGGTTCAGTGAGGTAAGTCTCTGGGCCCAACTACTAGAACTCGTTTGAAAATGTCATGGGCCACTAGAAGAATTAGTTTTATTGTTTTTTAAAAAATCCTCTGTATCTTATCTGTTTATTGCTCGTTTGGGCCTCTCTGATGTCAGAAATATTAAGCATATTTGTATTTGCCACTACCATGATATATATAGAGTACAATAGCTGTATGTCTTCCTTATTGTGAGCTAGTGTGCTGGGGCCTATCAGGCCGTTTGAGGTCACCTGCTGGAGGCTTCGTGGTCCTACCGCACCCTGCCTCAGGAAAGAGCAGTAGAGGTGGGCCCTCCAGGCTGCACAGAGAGACTGCGGGGAAGCAGACAATCAGAGAGAGGCAGCAGGGAGCAGCCAATCCGAGTCCAGAAGGCTCATATAAAAGGAGTGCTGGACAGAGCAGACCAGTAACTTGCTGGCTGGAGCCAGGAGTGAAAGGATGGTACTCCTAGCTAGGTGCAGAAGTTGCAGTATCTGAACAGAGCAGTTTCTGGCCGGAACCAGAGGAGCAAGGAAGGTGCTCCTGGCTGATGCCTGGGACTCAAACAAGAATTCAGATAAGGGTGAAGCTGAAAGTGCTGGGACTAAGAAGGGAAGTGGCTCAGGGAAACAGAGCAGCAGGTAGCTAAAGGAAAACACCCAACAGCTGCTACTTAGGGTACCCAGAGTAGTGGGTGGGCCCAGATCCCTACCCACAGGCAGAGTAGCCTAAAGCCAGAGAAGGGGGCAGAAGACCCCCAAGAGGGTCAGCTTTTAATTGAAATTTTTAACCTGTGAAGGGGGTTGAACTGACCTTGTGACTCAGCTGGAGAGCTGGGGTCAGGGAGGCTTGCTATAAAGCAAAGAGTCACCAGGGAGGGCCCCTGGGGCTCTGCCCCATAACAGAGCAGGTACCACTGGAAGCTAGCCCAGGAGGAGCTGAGGGTCAGTTTGGAAGCTAGCCCAGGAGGGGCCAAGGCTAATCAGGGTACTGTGATAGGTCCTGTTAGACTGACTGAGAACCATACCCAGAGACAGGGCTACGGACCAAGATGGTACCATGAGAGGCCCTGTTGGACTCATACTCTGGAAAAGTCTATTTTATTGGTGCACCTACAGACTGTGGGTGACTCAGCTGGAGGGCCAGGTCACTGAAAACCTGCTTGAGAAGTTTAACTGTCAACAGGGGTCACTGCAAGCAGTGCAAAAGTGAGAGAGTGCAGGTGCAGACACACCTGGCCAGCCAGGGTGCTCACGTGAGGTGAGTGGCCCCATCACAACTAGATTTTAGCCAAGCCCTATGTGGCTTCACAGGTAACTAAGGGAGTTGTAGAAGAGTGGACTGGCCTCTGGCACACCCCCACATGGCACGGTGTGGCAGGGAGTGCCAGATGAGGAGAGCCTGCTGACAGCAGCTTTTCCCTGCTGTTGTCTACTTCCTGTGACTCAGCCCTCCAGCCAGGTCACATACAGTGCCACCCTGCACAGTCCAACGAACAACCAACAGCCTCAATTTGAGTCTTTGATCTGAGTCTGGACTCACGAGTCATTCCACCCTTAGTCTCTAGGGTCTTTGCACCACCTTTTTCAGAGGCCTGTCGTGGAACCCAAGTCCTCCCTCTCCACTGGGTTCCAGCCCAGGGCCCTGTAGTAAGCAAGAAAAGTCTGCCTGGTCAGATTCACCCCTGCTTCCTCCCTGGACGTTGTTTGAAAAAGTGATGTTCTCATCTGACGGTTGTGTGAGGGACTGGCGAAGGCTACATGAAGCCACTGTGTCATATGGATTTGCTTATAATGCAGTAATAATCATTCACATACACATTTTATAGTTTAGGCACGAAAGCCTAAAACAGCCTTCATCTAAATCCTGACACGTACATTTTTTCCCTAGCAGAACAGAACCTAAATACTTGGTAGGTGGTGTAATGCAGTGGTAAAACGATAAAAATCATATTCAGCTGAAACCGTTCTTCACTGACCTCTTGTTTCTTTTGGCTCAAGTAAGAAGAAAAAAACTGGAAAAGAAAGGCCTAATGAAAGTGGGGAGTAATGGTGCCAGACATAGGACGTGACCTGTCAAAGTACTGATCTCTGGAGAAAGCTGTAGGGATCTTAGCCCAGTTGGCAGCTACTGTTGAAGCTTCTTACCCCAGTGTCACACTGAGCATTGTAGAGGCAAGCAGCCTGAGATTTTCTTCCCTGTGCTTTAACTAACTGGCTATCTTAGGAATCTTATAAGAAAAGCATGTTTTTCCAATCATTTCCAGGTGAAACCTCTTCTTCTTTACTCTAGGGCATGTTTCTCTGCATGGTGCATCAGTGATGAAGACTGGATGGATTTCAATTTGCATAGGTTAAGATATTCATGTTTTTACATATTAGACTCTTCTTGTGATATTATTACCAGGACATCCAAGCTATTTAAACATGGATTCGGCAAAGAACTGGAGAATACACTGTAAAGACCATCTGAGCTTTAAATACAGAAGTAAGGACTAGAACTGAAGTCAATGGGTGTTTTTCCACTGACTTCAGATTCTAAATGGCCAAAGGAGTCTCTTCCCTTTCTAATTCTTATGGCTCTAGAACATTCCCCTCTTGTATATAGTGGCAGAGAGATGGTGGAGTGGGCATTTCCATTACTTGTACATCTCCATTACTCTTTGTGATCTCATCCTCAATGTATACTCCATAAGCCACATTTCCTCTCAGGCAGTGACTAAGAAATAAGGGCTTTTCTAAGTTAGGGGTATCTGGAAATTTGCCTACTTATTTGTCCGCAGGCTGTCTCCTCTAACTAAAACTCCACACTTAAGTTTTATTAAAGTAGCTCCAAAAACACAGTCTGCCACATTCATATCCACAAGTAGGCATTTAAGTCGCAAAGCCGCACTTCTGGAAATGTCCAGCCAATAAAGAAAAGGAGGACAAGAGACATGTAGGGGGTAATGGTGTTACTGGAGAGATACTTTTCAACTAATTTATAGCATAGATTTTCCTCAGAATCAAAGGTAGTATTTATTATTATTCTGTGATAAGGATCAGGGCCCCAGTGTACTAGGTATTGTACAAACATATATTTGAACCTCTTTGGTCTGGAAACTGAACCAAAATTTTAATAAGAGTTGTCTTTATGAGATTTCTCAAGCTTCTGATTATGGATGGATGAAAATGCCACAAGAACAGCACCTATCTATCTATCTTGGTTTTATATGACGATCATCTCCATGGTATCTGAGTGTTCATGGCAGGAAGTGCTAAAATGAAAATAAAAGGTGAACAAACATTTTCAAACCTCAGAAAGGCATGGCTATGATTCACTGAATTATGAATGAAATATCAGGTTAATTCTTGTTTTATCTACAGTGGCTCAGCTAATCTTATTCTAAATTAACACATTGCATATCCAAGGTAAACACTTAAAATAGGCTAAAATGCTAATCTCTCATCTTTAGTCTACTTTAAAAAATCCCACAGAGGAGATCATTTGTTATTTTGAGAACATAGCATAAGAATAGCCACACTGGGCCAGATTTTTTTTGTTATTTGGGGCTTACATATAGTTTGAGCCTCTATTGTGGTGTTTTTAAAAAGTTTCCATGCAGCTTGCAGTCGTTTCACTCTTTTGATCATTCCTTTTAATTTCCATTTAACTTTCCATTCATTTTTTGAGTAGCTCCCCTTTCTAAAGTTAAATGTGTCTGTGGTGAGTTTCTTTGGTACTTCCCGCCCCCCTACATGAATGTTAAATCTTGGGTTATGGTTGCTATTACCAAGCAGTTCGGCTATATTCACCTCTTGGACTGGATCCTGCGTTCTATTTAGAATTAAATCAATAACTGCCTTTCCCTTTGTAGGTTCCAGGACTAGCAGCTCCAAAGAACCAGTCATTAATAATGTCTAGAAATTGTATCTCTGCACCCGTCCTGAGGCAACATGTTCCCAGTCAATATGACAATAGCTGAAATCCCCCATTATTATTGGATTTTCTGTTTTTGTAGTCTCTCTAATCTCCCTGAACATGTCACAATCACCATTACTATCTTGGGCAGGTTTCAGAGTAGCAGCCGTGTTAGCCTGTATTCGCAAAAAGAAAAGGAGTACTAGTGGCCCCTTAGAGACTAACAAATTTATTTGAGCATAAGCTTTCATGAGCTACAGCTCACTTCATTGGATGGTATATTCCTACTGCCATACTCTTATTATTCAAGCATGAAACTTCTATCCATTAAGATTTTTACTATATTTGACAGTATGCTTTCTTTCACATATATTGCCACTCCCTCACCAGTATGACCTATTCTGTCATTCCTATATATTTTGTACCCTGGTATTACCATGTCCCATTGATTATCATCATTCCACCAATTTTTTTTTATCCCTATTATATTAATGTCCTCATTTAATACCAGGCATTGAAGTTCACCCATCTCAGTATCTAGACTTCTTGCATTTGTATACAAGCACTTATAATGTTTGTCAATATTTAATTGCCTGCTTTCATGTGATATAAGTGAATAGGACTCCTTTTTTGTTTGACTGATTCTCTTCAGTTCCTACCTGTACTTTATCAACTTCTATCCTCTCCTCTTTAGTAGGCTATAGAGTATTTCCTTTAATAAATCCTCCCTTAAGGGTTGTGTCAGTCTGAACCATGCACTCCTCTGCATTTGTCAACTTTCCCCCAGTCCTTAGTTTAAAAAATCCTCTATGATATTTTTAACTTTTCACAACAGCAATCTGGTTCCTTTTTGGTTTAGATGGATCCCATCCTTCCTGTACAGGCTCCTCCTTTCCCCCAGTTCCTAATAAACCTAAACCCCTCCTCCGAACACCATCGTCTCATCCACTTGTTAAGACCCTGTTGTTCTGCCTGTCTAACTGGCCTTGCACATGGAACTGGAAGCATTTCAGAAAATGATACCGTGGAGGTCCTGGACTTCAGTCTCTTACCTAACAGGCCAAATTTAGCCTCCAGGATCTCCTTCCTACCTTTCTTTATGTCTTTGGTACCTAAATGTACCACAACAACCAGCTCCTCGCCAGCACCATACATAAGTCTGTCTACATATCTTGAGAGGTCTGCAACCTTTGCACCTAGCAGACAATTCACAATGCAGTTCTCTGGTCATCAGAAACCCAGCTATCTATATTTCTAATAACTGAATCCTCCATTACTATTACCTGTTTCTTCCTAATAACTGGGGTACCCTCACCTGGAGAGGTGTCCTCAGTGCTAGGGGATACCATGACATCAACTGGAAGGAGGGTCCCAACTATGGAATCATTTCCCTCCACTCCAGGTTGATGTACTCCTTTCCCGAGAACCATCCTCCTCAACATCAGAGAGGCTGTCAGATTGCGGGTGGGACTGCTCTACTGAAAGTCTCATCTATGTACTTCTCTGCCTCCCATAGCTCCTCCAGTTCAGCTACTCTGGTCTCAAGAGCCTGTACTCAGTCTCTGAGGGCCAGGAGCTCCTGGCACTGAATGCACACATACATCACCTGCCCTCCAGGCAAGGTAATCATACATAATGCATTCAGTGCAATAAACTGGATAACCCCTACTCTGCTGCTGGACTTCTGCCTGCATTATTTTTACTCTTGCAGGAGCTTTTTTGTTATTGTTTGTGTATGTTTTTTCTTTTGTGGTGTGGTGATTATTGGCCTAAGTTTAGAGAATGTTTATTAGGTGTATCTGACTCTCACGGTCTCTTTCTAAATGCCCTCGTAAAACTCCCCGTTCACTAGCTCCTCTGGCTGCTTAAGAGCTGGTGTTTTAAGCCCTTGTTCTCCCTGAATTAGCTCCACCCCCTTGTCAAAGAAGGTTTTATATTTTAATTTTAGAGGTTTTTATATTTTTATTCTGCATTTTCAGCATTATGCATTAAAGCTACATCATCACACTCTTATTTGAAAACAACCCATTTCATTCCATTAGCTTTAGAGAGGGATTCTCTGACCACTCTTTTCTTTTCATAGATTTCTTTCTTATGGGTTAGATGAAAAAATAAATAATTATATTAGCAACTCGGCCTGCTGCAGTGGAAAGAAAATGATGATGGGCTGTGCCCAGGATAAAACATAATGCCTATTTCATCAATGCCTATTCATGAATTTTTGTCTACTTTGATTTAGAACTGAGGTTTTGAAATATTTGAATGAAGAGAATGAAACTTGCTCCAAACAAAACATCACCACAGATGTCAAAGCCAATAAATATCATACCTTGTATTCAGACAATAAACTACACACACCAAAAAGGGATTATCTTTCTTATTAATTAAGAATATACAGGATAGAGATGGTTTCTAAAGACATCAAGGGGAAGGGGCAGAGTTTACAAATAGCAGTTTCTAGCCTTCATCATGTTGGACAGCTCTTAGAAAAATCACACATACACATACTATGAGCAAAGACCCCTCCCCCTCAGTCATTTTCTGGTATGATTCATCATATCAGAAGTGTTTTGGTACACCTTTAAGTTTGTACCAAAAACTAATCAGGATCTGCACTGTTAGGACTCCTTGACAAATGTGATCAATTAATGTGTAAATTACCAATGACTTACACTATCTGGATGGGTCCAAAGAATCGTTAGCTTATTTTTATTGAGTAAACAGGTGGTTATCAGTACACTTTGAAGTTAAGAAATGAAGCTAAAGCAGAGATTTAAGAGACTGGATGTCTCACCAGCTTGGTAATTGGCTTTAGTGTTTTTCACATTTAGGTCACTGGTTCAAATTTGTCTCAGGTTAATACTTCACAGGAGTCATTATCATCCGCTTGTTCAGTGAGCAGCATTTGTGAAATGAGTTGGTGGTCTCAATCAAGTTCCTAGTGGCAAATAACCACATGACAAGTGACACATAATTGGTAAGGAAGGACAAGCCAATTTGACTAAAAGAAGAGTCCAAGTCTTCGCTCAGTTTATTACCACACTTGAACCACGCCATTTGTTGAGATACTAGGATAGGGTGACCAGATAGCTGTGAAAAAACAGGACAGGGGGTGGGGGGTAATAGGCCACTATATAAGATAACTTCCCCCAAAACAGGACTGTCCCTTTAAAAACACCCTATACTAGGATGTTTGCATAAGCTTTATTATTTTCCTATTTCCAGGTAGCACTGCAACTGAAAGTGAAAAAATACCATAAGAAAAGAAAGTCCTCACTATATTTCCAGATGCCAGAAGACTAGACCAGGAAATGTAGAGGGACCACACCAAGCCTATTCTACTCTAGTTCTTATGTAGTTCTTTTCACAATAATATCTGAGCATCTTTCAAAAGTGCATGGAGCAACATGATAACATCTGCCACAAGTGGTTCTTACTTTTTCTCTTCTTCTCTCCCGAAGGAAATTGTGTGTGTGTGTTTAATAATTTAACACATTAGATGTACACACTGCTATGTATTTATGTTGGAGGAAGCAAGGTTGACGTGCATTGCATGTGGAGCAGAAGGTGGTAGAGTTTGTGAGGGACCTTAGTTCCTGTGGGAGTTCATTCCACAGTCTTGGACCAGCCCTGAGAAAGTTTTGCCTCCTGCACAGATGAGCTTTTTTTCCTTGCTGTGGACAGTGCCTGACAAATGGAGCTTTAGACCGTGGTCATTGTCTCAAAGCTGTAGACAATCTTTTAGATTTCCCGGGCCCAGGTCACTGAGCATATTTGAGATATGGATCAAGTCCTTGAACTTGACATTCTATGGAAAGCCAACCTAGACAGCAGAGGCAGAGCCTCTAAACCTTAACCCTACATCTAGCCAGTGCAGAGGGCACATCTGATGCATTTGCGATAGCCCACGCTACTGAGGAGATGCATACTCTATGCTCGTTGGAATTTTTTGCGTCAGGAGGGCTTCAGAAGAGATTGCTCACATACACAGCCAGATAACCTCAGGCAATATCATGTGGCTGTGCGGAGAAGTCACAAGAAGTATCCTGTCCACCCCTGCCTGTCCTACCCTGTGATCGCTGCACAAGGGCTAGGGGTGTGTGTAGGGATTGCTGCCACCCTGCAGCCTGGAGACACAGTCAATCCTATTGGGGGAAGAGAGGATACAGAGCCATACCCTCTCCTTTAATACCTGGCCCACTGAGCTGGACATCTTCAGGGAGGGGAATAGGCTGCACTGTGCATTCGTCCTGTGTATTGTGGAGATGTGTGTGTGTGTGTGTGTGTGTGTGTGTGTGTTTGTGGTGGTGGTGGGGTGTAATTACACATCCTGAGTCACAGTCATTTCTAGGATGCATAAGAGGCAGTGAGGCTATGCTCTGGCCCCAAATTAACTGCTACAATCTGGCCAACAGCAACTATTTGAGACACATGGGACCACCAGATTCCCTCCATGAAGACAGATTTGCAGGGCTTTGCTAGTGCAAAGCTGTCCTACAGCCAAGTTAGCCAGCCACAGGAAAATCACCCCAGAGCAGGCAGTTGGTGGCACAGAGCTTCTGTAATAGCTCATTCATAACAGAGTCTACTGTCCTGGGCATTGCCAGTTGCAGTAATACCCCCTTGGAGATAGTGATAGCCCAGTTTCAGGCCGTTCTAAATTGCATGGGGGCAGGGGGGGATGAGAATGGTGCAGAGCAGTCCCAGCATGCTGGCTTAAAACCACCCTTTGCTCTCACACAAGGCCAGGGGCACAATGAGGTGGAGGGAGGGGGACCACACCCCTACTCCCTGTCAGTCCCTGACTGGAGCTAGAAATTTGGTCTGGCAGACCTCTGTCCCTTCAGACAGATTAATCTATTTTTATTATGTTTCTTGATCATTATAACATTTCACAAAGTATACTGAAGAATGAAGTTAATTCCTTTTGTTCTTTTTGGACTTGATTGTGCGGGGGTTGACCCTGTGCAGTCCTTGCTGAAAATCCTCAGTGACTGAATTCTGGGTCTCCATGTGCTTTTCTATGGGAATTGTGTTCAAGCACTAGAGGAGGGGCAGTAAAGTAAATTCTAGCCCTCCCAAAGGTTACACATTTACTTTCACAGTTCACAGTATATTTATGTATTTGATGTTGAACTAAAGAATAAAGTAAAACCATATGTTTATTTCCTGTGAATATAAGGGCCAAAAAAAGGATCCTCACTTCAGCCTACAAAAAAGCACATACAATTACATACTTAAAATTTATCCAAATAATTACCATGAATGCGTTCACAAGTGGTCAGTTGTATGTGCACGTATTGTATTTGCACACCTAGAGAGGGTCAGCCAAAATCTGGCCAATAATATAAACCTAAATGTAAGGAATGGATTGCATTTAAAACAGACCAAAATGTTTGGATGGGTAAAATGTCCATTTTAAAAAAATTCTGCCTAACAATAAAGTTTAACAGAACAGTTCAAAGGAAAATGACACTGACTCGTTTTAAGCACTGCCCAAAGTAGAAACAATATCTGAATCGAAATTAAAAGAGCATTTATGGAGATGAGGAAATGACTATAATACTAAAAAAATAATGAAGTGTTGAATCTTAATGACTTGATTAAAAGTCATGGAATTCCAGATGATGAATCTCTAAACCCCCTTTTGCCACTTTCTAGAACTTTATTGAAATAATTTTGCATAGGTTGTTATTATTTATTGTTTGTATTATGTAGCACCTAGAGGTTAAAACCAAGTTCCAGACCAAGTTGTGCTAGACTCAGTACATTCATTTGAATTCAAAGCAACAGACTTCAAATGAAAACATATGTTTTCAAAATGAAAACATAAACCTGTACTCTTAATTCTTCCACAATGCAGGTAATCTATACAAGAAATGATTCTATCAAATTGGATTTAAAACATTAGCAAAGGAAGCAGCTAATCCTACTACATTGTTGTGGGGCAAGGAAATTGCATATTCAGTCAGATATTTTAGAGAATCCCACATTCCAATTTACAGTTAAATTAATATTGAACAGCTTGTGTGTCCAGTTTCAGTCATAATAATTAATAATTTGGTTATTTCATTATGCAATTTGAATTATGATACTGTGTTTGGGCAATAGAGGAGATATAATAATGTTGTAAACTACTATAAAAATCAAAATAAAACCCCAGATTGGTGAGTTTAGTAGGGGGGAAATAAATTCACTGGTTCATTCCTTTGGTCAGTCTCTCTTTCTGTATATACATTGTGTAATCGGACAAAAGTATGTAGGAAGAATAAAACTGTTCTCAGATGTGCCTTCCTAACTCCCATTGTATTCCAGGGGAGTTGTATAGTCATATCAGAAGGTACAATTTGGCCCATATGTATGATGATGATAGTGTGTGGTTGTTTTAGAGAATTGTTGAGGCTGGAATTGCCGGCAGTATTTTGTTTCATCTCATTGGGCAGTTGCCTGTAGCATGTGTCACCTGTAGCATATGTCATGCAAGAATTTAACATCTTGAAAAGACACTAACCACAAGAACTGTAGCTCAGCAACTGCCAGAATGATTTAATATTTTTGTAATGAATAAGGGGATGTTGTTTTAGAGGCATACGGGTGGGGCTACCTGGAGCTCTTTGTTTAGGCTCAGGAGCTGCCTGTTTCTGTTGCAGTGACTTAAACTATATAAAATGTTTACAGAATCAAGCTACCAACCAATAGACCATATGTATCTGTTGCATACAATGCCTTGTTTACATCAACTAATATGGCACAGCTTCAACTCCCCTAATAGCTTTTCCACTTCGCCCATGGAAACTTAATCAGTGTTAATTTTAGCTGAAATAAATGGGTGAAAGGCTTTACATCGATAGTCACAAATAGCATAGAACAAAGGAAAACAATACAAATAAATATATAACAATAATTAATTCATAATAGTTTACATTACACATATACGTTCAGCTTGGTATACTAAATAATATTCCTGCACTTTCATATTCATGCTTTAAAATAAATAGCTAATATTTCAGATATATTAAAATAAAGTTGGTTCTGAGGCTACCCAGAATGCTAAGCTTAGAATAAGATAAATAAATATAAATATGCTGTAATTCAAACTTTTGAAGGTACTGAATGATCTTTGAGTTCATATTTCTCATTGTCAAGGACTCATGAAAAATTAGATCAGTCCTCAAAAGAGCTTTGTTGTGGGAAGCTCTATTACAGCACAAGAGAAGCCTTATTTATGGGACAGTCACCTGTTGTTTTGTTTTGGGTTTTTTTTTGAGACAGTACAGATGTTCAACTGGATTCAATAATTACATTTTGTTATCTGAAATGAATGCAAATCATATTATTCCCTTTTTTCCTGGGATTTTCCCCTCCTCCTCTCATCCCTCCTCCCCATTTTATCTTTATCCTCCAGAAGTTCTCTCCTGTTTGAGATGGCCTTATATTAGCCATGTACACAACAGACAGCTGTGCTTCCTGCCTAATGTTATTCAGTATATGCCTCAACATCTGTGGTCCACTTCAGCTGTCCTGTACAGGCAGAAGTGGAAGGATCACAACATGTGAATGATGGAAGGTTCAGTTATTCAAGGCTTAATGCAAAGAATATGCAAGGATCACAACTAGTTAAGGACATAGGTCATGTATGATACTTGCATGTTGGCATCATCCAGAGGTTGTCTTTATACTTTTACTGGAACGGGACTATCTTCAATCGTCAAAGAATAGGTAGGTGTGTGACAAGTACTTAGTCCAGTTAATATCTACTTAAAGTACTTTAATGGCTTTCCATAATATTTGAAACGGAGCACCTTGCTGTGGAAAAGTATCTTAAATGAAGCCAGCATATTAAAACAGATTGGGTTTAAGTTACTGAAATTGTGAAGTTCAAAGTCAGTCTCTATTATAGTTCAGTAAAAACCTGGAATATTTTTTAGATAGTTTACTCAGTTTCTAAAATAAATTAATCTATCCTTAATTTGGAAACTCCATCTTTCTCCCATTCTTAAATATAACTTTAAAACCTTTGTGGAACTGAGTCACTGACTGAAATGTAGCATTTTGCTCAACGTACAAGTCAAACAAGGCAGACAAAATGTAAATTCTCAGGAGCTGGCAGAATTAACAAGTATTCTGCTGAGTGACTCAATTTTCAAATTATTAATGACTTCTCTTTGCCAACATGAAAGAATTTTGTAACTTTAGATGTCTTCTAAAGCCATGTATCTTATTAATTTTAAGACATTTCAGTGTAATCAGTCATAAGAAAATGGAAAACTCATTGAATATAAATTACTCCATTAAACGCTTTTTTATGGCATCCAGGGTTTTTTTGAGAGAAATTCATGATAAGGCTGCATTTGTAAGTCAACTGTACCTTAAGAATGAAATAATTTATAATATGGACAAAAATCAAAGCATGTTTTACTTTACACACATACTAACTTGGGATCTGATCTTGTTCCCAGTGAAATCAATGGGAATTTTATTACTGGCTTCAGTGGAAGATTAATCCAGCTATTGGTTTTGATTTTCAATTTTATAGTTTGAGAGAGCAAAACTTGATTTTCTAATATGCTCTGTAGAAAAATATTTCTGTTCTTAGAGCCTGATGCTGTATTCCCCAAGGCCAGAAACGCTTTGGCTTCAAAGGGGGAACTAGCTAGGCAATAATTCAGGATCTGGCCATCAGATCTGTACCAGCCAATGATGTCAGAGTGTGACAATTCTATATAAATGTTAGAAATTTTTGGTTTGGAAGAGGTGTTACTAGGTCTCCAGAGGCTCATCATCATTACACATAATATGCCTAATTTTAAAATATGGTCTATTTTTAAGACAGCAATTTTGTGTCTGCAAGCAATTGCAGATGCAATATTGAGACTACTTTTAATAGAGGGAACATATGTTAGCATGTAGATGTCTGTGATGGGTGTAGCCTGATTCTTTAATGATTAATAATTGTGGTGGTTGACAATACTAATTTAATGAGCTGTGGGGTAATAGGGCTCTAGTCCCAGAATCAGACAACAAAATTAAAACTAACAAGTTCAATATCTTGTAGGCATCCTCACCATATATAGCAAAGACACTCACACTGAGGGCAAAGCAAAGTCTTAGCCGCTTTCATTGACACAATAAAGACAAGAAAGCTCCAAACCACATAAACAAATAGCAATAATACAGTATTAGGGATATCTTTGATGTCATCCATTTCATATGCTCATATGCTTCCTGGGGGACTTGGTGGTAAGAGATAAAGGACAGCCCTGCCCCTAGCATGCCGAATGAGACTGATGATCCAGACTTCCAGTGCTGACAGGTCAGTGGTACATAACAACAATGAAGAGCTGAAGGGTCAGTGATGAAAAGCTACCCATGCTATATGGTGGCTGGGCCTATTATAGGGCCTGGGTATTATCATGAATATTCATTCAGATGTCCAGCCTCCCATGTCTATATCTAACTACCTCACCCTCATAATATTGGGGTGCATTTATTCTATAGGTTAACATATTAATGCCCTTGAGCTCATTACCATATACGTCAACTATTGCTAAAGCAAGTTCGTGGTTAAACATCTGCCAGTGATTCTATCCTAAAATATCTAAACCCAGTATCAGTTCATGTTATCATTATGTACCAACTCCTTTTCTTGAGCAAACTATTCCCAGCTTCCCAAAATCTAGGGTATATAAAATGGTCTGACAGTTACACTAAGGATCCTAGGCCTACTCTACTTATGATAACTAAGCCAATGTCTTACAGGATACAGGCCTGTAGGTTCCTTGTGTTACTGTTAAGTAAAATAAAAAGTTACGCTAGCTCCATGGGCCACAAGGGGCAAACAAACCACACACTGACAACATGGGGTGAATGAGCTAACATGAGCTCAGGTGGCTCCACCCTGCTGCACCTATGAGAAATGTCAGGATTGGAGGGAGGAGCTTAAGAAGGAGAGCCCCTGCTCATTTGATGGTAGAACAGGAAGGAGAGCAGACCTTCAGCTCCTGAAAAGAAGGCTGACTAAAGCAAGAGCTCCCTTGCTGCCCGATTGCCCCCTCACCTCAAGGAAAGGAAAGGGAAGGCCAGATGATGACTCACCTTGAGAGGGAACCATTACCCTCTATTACCTGTGAACTCACTTTTTTTTAAATTAATCCCCTTGTTGTTTGTTTGGCTACCCTAGAAGGGAAGAGACTTTAAAGTGACCTGGCTGGAGGATCAAGTCACAGGAAGAGACAGACCATTGCAAGTGACTGTTGCCACAAGGTATACAACAAAATATATATGCAATACTGCCTATATACACATTTTACATATGCACTCGTATAATGTTGGGCCCTGAACTTGCAATTACATGGACTCCTGTGCCCACCTGGATCCAGTTACAGGACTGAGTGACTTAACAGTTTGTAGCCTTTGTCATAAATATAAAGGGAAGGGTAACCACCTTTAAAATCCCTCCTGGCCAGAGGAAAAACCCTTTCACCTGTAAAGGGTTAAGAAGCTAGGATAACCTCGCTGGCACCTGACCAAAATGACCAATGAGGAGACAAGATACTTTCAAAGCTGGAGGGGGGAGAAACAAAGGCTCTCTCTGTCTGTGTGATGCTTTTGCTGGGAACATAAAAGGAATGGAGTCTTAGAACTTAGTAAGTAATCTAGTTAGATATGCGTTAGATTCTGTTTTGTTTAAATGGCTGATAAAATAAGCTGTGCTGAATGGAATGTATATTCCTGTTTTTGTGTCTTTTTGTAACTTAAGGTTTTGCCTAGAGGGATTCTCTGTGTTTTGAATCTGATTACCCTGTAAGGTATTTACCATCCTGATTTTACAGAGGTGATTCTTTTACTTTTTCTTCAATTAAAATTCTTCTTTTAAGACCCTGATTGCTTTTTCATTGTTCTTAAAATCCAAGGGTTTGGGTCTGTGTTCACTTATGCAAATTGGTGAGGATTTTTATCAAGCCTTCCCCAGGAAAGGGGGTGTAGGATTTGGGGAGGATTTTGGGGGGAAAGACGTTTCCAAGCTGGCTCTTTCCCTGTTATATATTTATTAGACGCTTGGTGGTGGCAGCAATAAAGTCCAAGGGCAAAAGGTAAAATAGTTTGTACCTTGGGGAAGTTTCAACCTAAGCTGGTAAAAATAAGCTTAGGGGGTTTTCATGCAGGTCCCCACATCTGTACCCTAGAGTTCAGAGTGGGGAAGGAACCTTGACAGCCTCTTTACCAAACAATGATCATTTAACATTCACACACAATATTGTTGCCTCACTCTTCAATTATTAGTGGTACAGATCTCAAGACTCAGTCTTGCATGACCCAGGCCTTAGGTTCAGTCACTATCACTAAGAACTCACCCAAGACCTAGGGCATTGAATTACTAATGTGGAGAGACAGAAATAATATTTTCACCTTAACCTTTCAGTGTGTCAGGGCTGGGCCAGGTGCAGCCACTGTACCCCAGTCAGCTGCTAATTTGTGATCAGGAGAGAAGTAGTTAGGATCAGGAGCAAGCCTGGTCAGAATGCAAGAAGCCAGGGTTGGACACCAAGATGTAGGCAGAAGGCAGATAACAGGGTCAAAGTCAAGCTGGCTCATAGGGTTGCCAACCCTCCAGGATAGCCCTGGAGTTTCCAGGAATTAAAGATTAATCTTTAATTAAATATCATGTCATGTGATGAAACCTCCAGGAAAACATCCAAACAAAATTGGCAACCCTCCTGGCTCAGGATATCAGGAAGTCAGGGTCTGGTGCCAGGTTACAGACAGCAATCAAATAGCAAAGTTGAGGACAAACCAGGGTCAGAAGCCAGAGTCTAGGGTCTATCATTAGGAGACTCTAGAGCACAGGCAACCAGTCTGTGCTGTTGCTCAGACAACTGACCATCAAGGCTTCCTGGTTTATATACTGGTATCGGCCAATCAGTGGGCTGCGAGGGGCTGCCACTCATGTCTTGCAGGGTGGTACTTCCTGCCAAGCTATGCTTCACAGGGTCCTCCCTTGTATATCCAGCCTAAGCTTCTAGCAATGATGCAGAGGCACCAGCAACCCAGATTCTTCCTCCTCCACCCCCCATGGTCCCAGGCTCTTACACGGTGCTAGATTCATCTATGCCACTCTCATCAGATGTAATTTCTGGATGCACGTTTCATTGCAGACCACACAAGTTTAGAATCATAACTTTATATTGTTTGTTTAGGGAAAAATGTCAGAAAGGAGAAGCCAATTAAATTAAAACATTTAATGGACTGATGTTTTATTTAAAGCTTCTCAAATTTTTGTTACTTTCCTTTGTGAACATGTGCAATGCATTTGTGACCAATAGTTAAACTATGTTGCATTTCAGAAGGGTAGTCATTTCAGTGCTTCAACTATAGTTTACTTATATTTAAACTTTTTCCAACATCTGCCCAGTGGACATAACAACAATGACTTGAATGTTTCTTTAGCTCAAACTGTATTTCATTAATCTCATAAATCTTGGTAAGAAGGAGACATCTGTGGTTTTTTGAACAGAAAGAGAGTGCAAAACTTACTGGAATGTTCAGACTCATTCTCATTCCAAAAGTTCTATAGTGGGAAAACTTCACACATGAAATGTGTACTTTTTCCAAAGATTTCATGAGTGTTTATTTCAATGTGCCTTCTCTGTGCTGCCATATCATCACTCCCTAAAAATGGATGTTATAAGACTTCTTGGAATACTACTTACTAGAAGTACTGTTTATTACAGTTGATATTTGTGGAGTCTGGGTTGCTATTCCCCTCTACCCCCAGTGGCATTAACTGAAGACTCACTCACTATGAAACATTTTTATTGTCATTATATATTTTTGCTGTGCTAGAGAATTTTCAACACCATTTAGTCTCAAATTGGCAGGCCACAGTGGTTTCAGCCTTAATATCATCACTGGCTACTTTGGAACCATGAAAGGCTATACAATTAAGATGGTTTGCTTTCAAGGAAACAGACGGCAGAAAAAAAAAATGAGACAGGACTCGTTTATTCCTTAAGAGACTGAGGTTATGTCTACATTACCACTTGTGTCGGCATAACTTATGTCACTCCGAGGTATGAATAAACCACCTCCCTAAGCGATGTAAGTTACACTGACTTAAGCGCTGGTGTGGACAGTGCTGTGTGGTGAGAAAGCTTCTCACAGGAGAGCTCTCTTCTGTCAGCTTAGAGCAGCTACACAAGAGAGCTTACAGCGGTGCAGCTGCATCGTTGTAAGCTTTCTCATGTAGCCATAGCCTCGGATTAGCCCTGTCGTTTAAATTAATATGTTGCATTGAGATTCTACAATATCAGCAACCTATGAAAATGATCCAACAAACTCTTACTCATGTGAGTATTCCTTAGTCACATGAGTAGTCTCATGGAACTTGGGACTAGAGCTGATTGAAAAAATGTTCATTGCAAATCTTTGTCAACAAAAACAAAGGTTTTTTCCCCCTAAACAAAAAGTTTTGTGGGCACTTTTCATTTCTTTTTAAGCTTCTTGGGTTTTCAACATCTTTTGAAAACCAAAACCAACTTTTTTTTTCATTGCCCCTCTTACCTCTTTCTCTCCCTTTTTTGCTTCTGGAAAAGGAAGAGGAAAAAAAGGAGAGCAAGAGGGAAAAACCAAAAAAACCAAAATGAAATCCTGAAAATTTTCCTTTTTTTGTTTAACGTAAAAAAAAAAGAGAGAGAAGTTTTCACAGGAAAAAATTGTTTAAATGATTTCTTTTGTAAATTACCTGCAAACCCTGCCCGCCCCTTCCCCCCCCCCCAAATTGGTACTTGCTGACCAACTCCACTCAGGACTGTTCATACAATTAAAGTTTGTGGGACTAGCCCACAGGAGAGAGAAAGATGGTGTGAGTCAGCAGGTATTAAAGTTTCCACATCAGGGTCACCATCAAAATTAGGTGATGTATTGTAGTAAAGCTTTAGAGTAATACAAACCAAATGCTCAGTCCAGCAAACCCTTACTCATGTGAGGAGTCTCATTCACAGGAAATGGTACTGAGAGTAACACTATTAATAGGGTTACCAACTTTCTGATTGCAGAAAACGAAACAACCTTACCCGGCCCCCGCTCCCCACTCATTCCATCCCCCCTCCCTCCATTGCTCACTTTCTCCTACCCTCGCTCATTTGCTCATTTTCACTGGGCTGGGGCAGGGGGTTGGGGTGCGGGGGGTGTGAGGGTTCCAGCTGGGGGTATGGGCTCTGGGATGGGGCTGTGGATGAGCAGTTTGGGATGCAGGAGGGGGATCAAGGCTGGGGCAGGGGGTTAGGGTGCAGGGGGGTGAGGGCTCCAGATGGGGGTGCAGGCTCTGGGGTGGGGCTGGGGATGAGGGGTTTGGAGTGTGGGAAGGGCTGCAGGCTCTGGAAGGGAGTTTGGGTGCGGGAGAGGATGTGGAGTCTGGGCAGCACTTACCTCAGGCAGCTCTCGGAAGTGGCCGGCATGTCCCTGCGGCCCCTAGGTGCAGGGGTGGCCAGGGAGCTCCGCACGCAGGCACTGCCCCCGAAACTCCCCTTGGCCAGTAGGCTCTACACAAACCAATTTATGCTCAACACATCAGTGCGCTTTAGAAATCATATCCCCATAGTGTGCATTACCCCACCATGTAGAAAAGTTCTTGAACTATGCCTTTGTCCATTTGCTGCTCATTTTTGTGGTGTCTGGTCATCTAAATCACGTGATATTGCTCCACTTTCTGACTGGATGTATGAACTTTTACAGAGAGAAGGCACAAATATTGAGGAAAATTTATATTCACAAGACTCACTATTTACAAACAAAATGCTAATAAGATATTTGCTGAAAATGAATTAAAAATGTTGGGAAAGTAATTAAAACACATTTGTGCTTTTTATGCAAATTATTGTTTACAATCGTTTTTTAAAATATATATATTCACCCAGCTCTATTCAGGATCGGCCTACATCCAATAAATGTTTTGTTCCTTATTTGCCTTTATAGGATACTGGAAGAAAGAGAAATGTTTCTGTCTCCTAAGGCAGAGAGCTGAATTATCCTACTACATGTTTTGTTAACAAAAAACAAATGGCTACCCACCAAAAACTTTCTGATGTTAATGATGCAGTTATATGTCATTGTTTCATTTATTCATGTATTTTACCTTTCAAGAATGTTAGCTTTTTTTAAAAAGTTGGAAATCTAGGAAATTTTGTGTTAAAATTGTACTTCCACAGCAAGCCGCAGAATCAGATTCAAATGGTTAATTACACTAGTCGTTCAGTATAGTTTCTCTTCTGCCATTGGATGAACTTGTTTAACTAATCAACACAGTGCAAATTATACATGTTACAATCATATGTACAATTAGGAATTACTACTCTGTGAATACAGACTAACATGGCTGCTACTCTAAAATCTGTACTCTGTTACTAACTCCATTAGTTACATTTGTTTGTTTAATAATTTACTGGTTCATAAAGATAGTTATATGTTTCAGAACACTTGTGAATTCTATATTTAGTTATATTGTGATATTTGTGACTTGAATGATTTGCTGATCACAATTATTTGCTGAAGAAATTTGATTACAGACAGAAATTTCACTAACGGAAAAAAGATGAAGATGAAATTTATCAAATACGTTTTTGCAAATTATTCAGTTAACATTACAAATGAGTACATGGAATGTTTTGCTCTAGGAAAAAATGTAAGCTTTGTACATTGTTCTAAATTTCTGTAGACAAGCAACTCTAGTATATATCTCATTTCCCATTGGTAATAAAAATTCACATCCAATAACATGTACTGTTTAGAATACCTTTCAATCACAAAGCCCAGGGCTGGGCTAGTCTTGTGATTTATGAACAGGAGAGCACTATAATCTGGAGTTTAAATGCTAAATTTGGTAATTTTCTCACCAGGATAGCAGGAGTTGGGAGAGTAAGTTCTCAACTCCAGCAGAAGTCCTTTGACCTGCTGCTCAGTGCTCTGGGTGTCAAAGAGTGCTCTGACAATTACTTATTTCTTGTGCTCCTGGAATTTGCTGATAACCACAGGGTTTAGTTAAGCAGCAACAGTGAGGCTCCTCTCAGGTTGGTTAGCAATCCCATCTAGAGTAGAGGAGTGGGGAATAAAAGGTAAATAACCAACCTTATCTTATCTTAACTCCCTTCTTACTACCATCTCCTCTGTGTATAGGCCTGACTGATCTCTAAAAACAAAACAAAAGCTCAGGGCCAGTGACATATGGAGATTGAAATATAGCTAATTTCTGTATCCAAGTTGAGGAGCAGAGTGGAATATGTGAAGAGCATATTGTGCTGAAGGATATTATGGGATATTAGGGCAGTCCATATGTCAAAAATTAACTTTGTAAAGATTTTTTTCCAATCAAAATATATCCTAAAGCAAAATATATCATCATTACCACCACATACTACACGGTATACCGCTTCATAGATTTAGATAAATTACATCTGGGAAAGACCTAGTCAACCAAAAAATCGATATCCTTCCCACTGCACGATTACTCCCTATTATATATTTTCTAGTGCTTTGGCAAGTCCAGTTTTAAATAACCAAAGTTATGTGGCTTCTGCCTCTTCCTTTGGGAGTCTATGGCACTACAGAATAGATCTTTTTTTTTTTCTTGATATTCAGCAAAATTTTCCTTTGCTTAATTTTATACCTTTACATCCATTGTATTATTTCCATTCTTATCCTTATGTCGGCCAGCGGATAAGAAAAGAAGCTTGATTTCCGTTGTCAGTTTTCTCAACTGTTTGAGCAACTTTCTAGAAGAGTCCTTAGATTTTAGTCTATATAGCTGATGTTGAACACAAGGTGACACTGCAGAGGTACCCTGACAAGATCCATTGAGTCAGCAGCTGTGGAAGTAGAAATTGGTTGGGTTACCTGCTGCTTCAGAGCTTGCAAAATAAGAGGAAAAGCACAAAATATTGCTTTCCCCTAGATCTTACCTAACTGCTTGCTGTTGGTTTCGTTTTTAATTTCTCAACAATAGACTGGTAGATGTGTGGTGTTTGTTTGTTTGCTTTGTTAGTTTTGTTTTTCAATTTTAGATAGTATTTAAAATCCAAAAGACATTCTCCACAGTAGTTGTTAATTAAATAATACATTGGGCGCAAATACAACTGAGTGTGCCACCATGTTTTATCGGTGCCTTGCAAGTGTGCCACAAGACATAATTAGTCACAACACAGTAGGTTTTGTGGTGAAGTCAAGATTATGTTTTTAGACAATTGATGTCCATCTAGGATTCCACACATTTGCTAACTCTATTTATCAACCAGTGTACAGCGCTCCTTCTTAAATACTGGTCACTGGCCTATATTTTGCCCTCATTTACACTCTCATAAGCCCAATGACTCCAGTAGGATGGAACGGGTGTCATGATGAGCAAAATTTGACATTAATGACAATCTGACACTAATGTAAATGACTCGACGTGCAAATGAGAAATGTCAACCAAGCAGATGTCTACTTTCTCTTCTTGAGAAAGAGCAGCATTGTGAGGAGGAATGAAATTCCCAGATCTGGCAATACAGCATCTCCACGGGCACTAAATCCACTCCGAATTTTGAAGAAAAAGCAGCTGTGCCACAAGATTCCTCACTGTTGCAGTAACAAAAATTAAACGGAAAGCTTGCGGTATTTTTCCTCAGCTCAAGTTTTGTTTAGAAATCATTTTTCAAATAGATGGGTTCATTTATGTGGCCTACGAAGGCTCTTTTTTATACATACATTCTCTACATTAGGTGATGGATACAAAGACATCTGCAAAGTAGGTGACCATAAAGAACAAATAAAAAGCCTGTGGGAGAGGATCAGCAAAGGTGGGTCTCATTTCTGTGTTATTTTCTCTGTCTCTATCATCTGGTTTTTTTTAAACTCAACCAGTTCTCTGTTAAACATATTTATGCTTTTGGTAATTTATTCCACATGTTCAGTGCTATTTACTTGAAAATCGTTGCATGAACTGTCTCCTTGCTTTCAATTTCATCCTTTTTAAATTATATCCTCGTTTCTCTTATCCCCTTCAGAAGAGTAAAATCCTCTTTCAGCTCACTCTTCTCTTGTCTTCTCTTGCAGTGCATCTTCCTCTGTCTTCTCTTATACATCAAAGAATGCCGCATCCAATTTTGCTCAACTAAGTATTCTGAAAATTCACATTCTCATAAAAATTGAGCAGTTGCAACATATCCATTGATTTAAAGGAAGCCCTGAGTAAGAGAATCACTGTATATATTTTAATCTCATACATCTAATTTAAAGACAAGATTATGGCTCTTCAGGCACTGCCTGCAATGTGTCTGTGGGGAGAGTACTGAAATGAACAGCCCCAGTTGAGGGTTCCTGGAGGGACTGTGTCTAATCAGACTCAATACCTGTGGACTGCATGAAGAACACAGGCCAAAGTGGCCCCACTACACTTTCTGAGAGGGTGCAGCATGCAATCTTCCATGTGCCAGCCAGCTCACTTTATACAGGGTCCTACTTTCACCTATCTCTGCCTTAGGGAAGCTAGTGCTGCTGTCAGCGCCTACCTGAAAAGTAGTCCTTGTACTCAGGGCATGCAGGGATTGGGAGTGTGACTAATCCTCGTGTGCGAGTTCATGAGGGACAGAGATTAATATCCTCCATCAACTCTTTTGCAGATCATTGTAGGTCTAGTCACAATCTAGTCACGTCTAATCACAATCTAGTGCAATGAATATGTGGTCTCATATGGATCTGAGAATATTTGGATAACACACTAGGACAATTTCTGTTTTAATTTACAACAGCTTAATCTGGAGTAACTCCACTGACCTCTGTCGAGCTACTCTGGATTTACACCAGTGTAAGGGAGCAGAAGTTGGCTCATGGTCCCTGCCTCAAAGATCTGACAATGTAAAGTCTCTTTATGGCATTCCTCTACACAGAGGTAACCTCAATTTATTTCCATAGGAGTTACACATATGAAACTGAGGGCACTTTTGAGCCTTAAATAGTTTACAGTCTCCATGGAATCTGATTAATGCAGATATACTCTTAGGCCTGTTTGTATCAAAGAGTTTCATTCAGGTGCAGGGGTCCACCTGCATGGATCACATGGCAGAATCAGTGCCTACACCTAAAGCTAAGTGGTAGAATCCACATAAACTGCAATCTAAGATTAGATTAGAATAACAGGCAGTGTTCTTTTAAAAAAGAATCTATGGAAAATAAATGTAAAAACTATGTTACCATATTTCCATAGCTGAAATGTTAAATATTATACCCCAGTGTGGGTGATACTGGAACAAACTACCAAGGTGTGATGGGGTTTAGAAACCCCACACTGAGACAGGGACAATGGAAGGGCTGGAGCAGTACTGGTTCAAGGAGGCCCTGCCCTCAGGCACTGCTAAGCAGCTGCTGGGAGAAGACTGGTGTAAAGGAAACTTCAGCAGCCTGGAGGGAAGAGGGAGCCTAAAGAGGCAATTTCCTGGAGGAGCACCACAGCATAAGAGGAAGCTTCTACTGAAGGGACAGGACTGCTCCCTAAGAGAGGGCGAACTATAGGCAATGGCTCAAGAAGGCCACAGACATTGGCCCTAGACTCTGTGTGTGGGGAGGGGTGGGGGGTGGACATAAAGACTCTAAGTCAACTGTGACCATGCTGAAAACTGTGATGCAGTGGTGGTAGGAAGTGGCCCAGAGGAAGATGAGCAGCTGGGCTGGCCAAACTTAGGCCAGTGCATGATGCTTCACTTTCAGGGCTCTGGGCTGGGACCTGGTGGAGAGGGAGGACCCAGGTCCCGCTACCCACCCCAGAGCTATGCTCCTGGCCCCAAGAGGCAGTCCAGCTACAACCTTACCCAGAGGGCAGGGTCACCCTGAACTAACAGAAAGGTTGGAGTTGGAGGCTTGCTGACAGCCCAAACCAGTTCTCTATAGACCTATAGAAGGATTGGAGTTGGGCCCAGACCAGTAGGCCTGCTGACTGAACAAATCACCCTGCTACACAAGGGAAGTAGTATATTCTCCATCTCTTGATGTCTTCAGATCAAGACAGGATGCATCTCTGGAAGAAACGCTTTTGCCAACATAAGTTATGCTTTAGTCAAACACAAGGTACTAGAATCAATACAATGGTAGCTGAGTCAAATTCTATGGCCTGTGTTTTGCAGGAGATCAGACTAGATGATGTAATGATCCCTTCTGGCATTACACTTCTTCACAGATTCATAATTCATAACCATAATTTTGATTTCTTTGTATTTAAAATCTGTCATAACATTGCATTAACATTGTTGTCTATTTTTGCATTTAATCCAACTGTGGCTGATATGTATCAAGAATGTATTCACAATTTGGAATATTGAAAAATATGAATGGAATCAATTATCATCCACATAGGACAATTACATTCTTTTCACCTCTCTGCAAGTACTATGATTTAATCTAACTTTATAGAAAAATAATGGATTTTTTTCATTACTATTTGAATGGAGTAGTTTCCACATGTGTAGTTTTAGTGATGTGGGTAAAACTCAAAAGCTCAGAGATTTGGTTTAGAGAGGTAATCAAACCATGGGATACTTATTTGATTTGTAAAGTTTGGATGGTTGATAAACAAACTTTATAAACCTCTTAAGTCTACAAAAACTGCCTGAAAATCCTACCAAAATAGGTTCCTTTTTACAAAACAGATTTCTTGTTCTTCCACAGTAAAGTTGACAATACTATGAGAAGTCTTTCTTGTAATCTTTTGGCACTTCTGCTTCTGCTCTCAAATGGAGCCTGGAAGTGCAGAGGTACACTGAAATGAAAAGTATTTTTTTAAAGGGTAAGGACACTTTTCCAAATCTCTGAAAAAGTTCTAGTGTGGGTTCAACTCAGCTTTTCAATGAAGCTTTGAGTCAGTTCTTATTTTCTCCAATCAGTTTTCCCATCTCTGTTAACTGTAGGGCCCAATCACCCTCTTTCATAGGGACTCTCACAAGGGGACTACTGGGGAGGAAACCTGCACAAGATTCTCCTTGTTGTGCTATTAGCCAGCTCTTCACCCAGGCGCAACATCTACCCTGTAGAAAGCCTCCCTGGTGAGATCTAGCCAATTGGATGACTATAGTCATTGCATGAGTTGCCAGTGATCATAGCACAAAGCAACCTTTTCTTGAAGATCCAATATTTTATTTTCAAGCAATGAATGTTACAAGCAAGAGCCTCTACAATACAGTTCAATACATTAGATAATTATCTCCCTGATTCCATGAAAAACGTATCGGGCCAGAACCTCAGCAGCTTTAAAGCAGTGAAGTTCTACTGACTTCAACAGAGCTATGCCAATTTATAGCATCTGGGGATTTGGCCCATTAAAACTAATTGCACATCCAACAATTTGTGAACAGAGGCAGCTAACAAGAGAGTTTCGGAGGGAATTTGGAGAGGGACCATGAGAGGCTCAGTACTACCTGTGATATGAAGATGGCCAGCGATGGAATAGTGATGGTGACTTGCAACAGATGTACCATGTTCTCTTTCCTGCTTGAAGCTGAAGGGGCTTCCTGTGAATGAAGTGCAGCTTGGTATCTGTGCTGGGAGAACAGATTGTTGGATTGGAGGGGTAAGTTAAGTTGCTATTAAGAATGAGAGAAGCTGAAGGGTTCCTAGATAGCCAGTTCGGGGAAACACCAGTACCCTGGTTCAAGAAAGAATGGGACACAAAGGAATCAGTGAGAGAGGAAGTCAGAAAGGAGGCCTAGCAGTTCATAACCACCAGAGGCAAGAGGTCATGTCAGCATTCTACATGGTTGGAGACAGATAAAGATGGGTGGGCTGTGACTACCAGAGAAGAGAAGCAGGAGAAATTCCACACAGCTAGAAGTTTTGAACTGATACTGGGTCCTCAACTTGGAAACTACGGAAGATACCTCTCAAGATCCAGTACGTCCAAGGGAATGGAGAGATATATGAGACACACCTGAGGATGGCAGCTCGGCTCAACCTGTAAGAAAATCATTCTTACCTGCAAAGAGTTCTCCAACGGTCCAAGGCAGATAGATGATCCTAGTTGGAGATTCGATATTCAGAAGAATTGAAATAACATTCTGCAAGGGACAAGCAGACAGCAGGATGGGGTGCTGCCTTCCTGGAGGCAAAACATGGGATGTCACTCTAATATTGGATAGGCAGACGATGGGCAAGAATCCATTGGTGATGCTTCATATTGGCACAATTGACACAGTGTCATGGGATATCTTACAGTAGATAATTTCAGGGCATTTAGAAGTGTGCTGAATAAGAATGTCCAAATCTTCTCTGAGATCATTCCTGAGATCATGTCCCTTGAACAAAGGAAAACAGAAGGCAGAAGATTCTGGAAGTAAATTGCTGAGTAAGTGCTATATGGTGGAGGGCTTTGGTTTTATGGAACATTGGTCCACCTTCTATGGGAAGAGGGGACTTTATAGTTTGGATGGCCTCTACTTCAAGTAGAAGCGGGACCAATCTCCTCAGGGACAGTGTGGTTAGAGTAGTCAGGAGGAGGTTAAACTAACAACCAAAGGAAAGGGTAAAAAGAGGGAAGGGATGAGCACTGAACATAAAATCGAGATGTTGGGAAAAAATAATCAAGGAACCAAAGGGCATGAAGAGAATAAATTCTTTAATTGCCTATACAGCAATGCCTGGATAATAAATAAGAGGAATTGGAATTGCTCACTTATTAGCATAAATTCAGTCTATTTGGTATTACTGAAACCTGGTGGGATGATTCACACAATTAGAATGTTAAAATCAATGGTTATAAACTATTTAGGAAGGATCAAGTGGGCAAAAGTGGAGGGGGAGTGGCACGCTGTCAAAAATGGCATTTCCTGTTTCTGAGTCACTGAACTCAGGAAAAAAAAAAAGATCTTGAATGCTTATGGATCAGTGTCCTAACAGCTAAAACACAAAATGGAGCACTAATTGGTATTTGCTACAGATCGCTAATCACACAAAGGAACAAGATGACCACTTCCTCATGCACCTCTCTACAATGTGTGGGGAAAAAATCTGAATGATCATGGGGGACTTCAAGTTGAGTGACATTCGCTGGAGGTCTCATGCTGCCAGTACTAACACAACTTTGGAATTTCTAAAGATAATGGATGACAGTTTCCTAACTCAAAAAGTGTTGCAACCAACACTAGGGAATTCTATATTAGACCTTGTCCTAACAGGTAAAGAGGAACTGATCACAGAACTAATACTTAATGATAGCTGAGGTACAAGTGATCATCGCTTTATAATGTTCAAGCAGAATAAAATTCGGACCAGTAATATATATTGTTGGTGCTTTAATAGGACCGATTTCAGAAAGCTGAAAACAATTATGAGCCAAATCAGCTAGGAGGAAGACTTTAATCAGAAAAATGTGAATGATAATTGAGAATCATTTAGGAACACCTTACTAGATGCCACAATTAAGGAAGAAGGCTCTGCTGGTTAAAAAAACAACCCTGTTTAAAGGGGAAGTGAAGTCAGCTGTAAAAAATAAAATATATATAAATACAACAATTGGAAGAAAGGGGAAGCTGATAGTAATCAATATATATCAGAAGTTAAGAATTATAGAAAATAGGTAAGGGAAGCCAAGGGACACAAGGAGAAATCGATGGCCAACAGAGTTAAGGACAATAAGGAGTTTTTAAAATATATTAGGAACAAAAAGAATCCTGGCAATGCTATTGGTCCATTACTAGATGGAAGTGACAGAGCTATCAATAGTAATGCAGAAAAGGCAGTAGTATTCAGTAAATATTTCTATTCTGTATTTGGGGGAAAATAGATTATATAGACTCATCATATGGTGATGACACTCTTTCCATTCCACTAATATCTCTAGAGGATATTAAAAAGAAGAAACTAAAGTTAGACATTTTTTAAATCAGCAGATAACTTACATCCAAGAATTTTAAAAGAGCTGATAGAGGAGTTTGCTGGTTTGTTAATGTTGATTTTCTATAAGTCATGGACCAATGGAGAAGTTCAAGAAGTACGGAGGAAAGCTAATGTTGTGCAATTTTAAAAAAAAGTAAAGGGGATGATCCAGGTAATTATAAACCTGTCAGCCTGACATTGATTCCTCATGGAATGGCTGATATAGAACTTGATTAATAAAGAACTGAAGGAGGGGAATATAAGTAATGCAAACCAGCATGGATTTATGGAAAATAGATCCTGTCAAACTAACTTGATATCTTTTTATCTTGATATCAAAGGTTGATAAAGGTAATAGTGTTGACATAATACACTTTAATACACTTAAACTTCTATAAGGTGTTTGATTTGGTACTCCACGATAATTTGATTAAAAACTAGATTGATATAAAATTAACATGGCATACATTAAATGGATTAAAAGATGGCTAACTGATGTAAATGGTCCTTTCTGGCCTTCCAATCTATGAAACTATGAATGTTGCTTTCAGTGTATTTTTAAAAGTAATCAATATTCCATTTTATCAGAGAAGTTTTGTTTGTGAGGAAGTAGCTGCCATTAAAGTGTTGAAAATCATGCACAGCATTTGTATTATTAGATGTTCTTCTGTCTGCAATTAGCAAAAATATAAATTGGGGATAAAACTGGGCCAGACCCTTCCCCCCCTTCTGTGAAATGGTTTAGCTCCATTGATTTAGACCAGCTGAGGATCTGGACCATAGCGTTCAAATAGGCTATTTTCTAGATGAAATAACACCACAATTTTTTATAAAAATGCTAAAGGAACAAGGGTCTTTTAGACTCATAGCTTTCAAGTTTTAACGAAGAGAATTTAAAATCCTTTTCAGTATCTCTCAGTCTATGCGCAGTTTGCCCAGCTATTTGATAACATCATTATGAGCCAAGTAAAGAGGCCAGATGGTAGCCTGCTTGTCAAGAATATGTGACATAGACTGAAGTTTACCATATTTACATCATGGGTCATCAGAGAAACCTCATTTGAAGAGATTGGCCACACAATTACCCTGTCCTGTTCGAAACTGGTTCAGGGATGACCACAGGTGCCTTGGCAGGTCAAAACCTGGTGGGAAGATGTTTGGGTCAGTGACAAGAAAGTGATTAATGACTGTTATTACTGACCATTCGTTACGCCAAGCAGATTCCACCATCATGTCCTGTGGTGGCATAAGTGACCATAAAGGGCATCTAGAAGACAGGCGAACTGGCAGATGGTTGAAGTGGTCTGAGTATAGATGCAAGTTGCTGTTCTTATGGAGAACAGCAGGGGCAATGGATCAGTGTTCACATTGCGGTTCCCATCAGTACCCAGCCTGGGCCGAGGAAGCTAATGATCCAACCAGCAGAGCAAATTCGGTGACAAATCTTGGTCACATGCCATCTGACTGTGATCCCAATTTATCACCATCCTTGGACTTTTGAGGCATTGGACCAGCGCTTTGAATTCTTCAGCTTAATGTTGAGGGTCTGTCAGCAGCCAAGTGCAACGTCATTAGTCTCTTTTCAGCATGAAAATGTATCTCAGACCAACACCTTATTTATGTTGGCATTACTATGTAGGGCCTCAGTCCTCCAATTTACAGTGTGTCAGTGACTTTACTGGGGCTGTTTGGTTGCAGAATAATGTCTGAACATTATAATTTCAGTGCTGTGGTCTAGATCTCTGAAAATTAGGTTCACAATGAAAACGCAAAACTCATAACTACAGAGGTGCTAGCAAGTACTACAATAATGAGGGAAAGGGGTTTGTTTTTTGTTTTAAATAGGATGACTTTCATTAACAAAATAGGTTTCTATTATAACAATCAAAAACAAATTTATGAATGACATCAGATTCAAATTGTTTTAATAAAGGTCTGTTGCAGTGCAAAATCAGATGAAAGACAAATGAACTTGAGAAAACCCATTGACACCAACAAACCCAAAATGCTCTGGATGAAATTTCAAAAAGCTCAGAGATCAAAGGAATAGGGGAAAAAAGCACACAAGAGATACCAACTATTAATTCCTCTTCTTTTTCTAATCTTTGTCAGCTCAGTGTTTGAACTGGATGGCAGTATTAACTCAGTGTTTATATTGAATTAGAACATTCCTGACTTCTACAGCGTCCAAGATAAACATTTTAAACAGATTCTCATCAAAATCAATTTTCCTGGATGGGAGGGACTTTTTGTAATCTTGGGGGCGGGGGAGGGAGAAGGAGGGTGTCACTATATTTTTTTGAGGTTGGGGAAAGAAAGTGTACACTTGTTGAGGAAGGGCAACTGATTACTTATTGTCTATCCAGGGAGAATGGAGAGTGGGCAAAACTAGGTTTCCAAACACGTTAAAGGCTGTGTCAAGATAGTTACCCTTTGAATGAGATAAGCCTAATTTTCCTTGTGTATATAGTAAATCAAGAGTGACTCCAGTTTTCGCTGATGTAAGAGAGGAATAGCAGGCCTTCTTACTTTATATGTTCACAGCACATCTCTCTGATCATGGCGGTGCAGCCTTCCCAGGAGATCACTTCCACAGGAATGCATTGCCACATTTGGAAAGTGGTGGGAAGGCCAGAGGATCCCTTACTAAACCAATCTTCTTAAAGTTCTGTTGGCCTAGCAAAGCAAAGATGAACATTCCACTCGATGGGATTTCTCCATTTGGCTGGCTGTCTTTCATGGAATATTCCAGGTATCAGTAGGCAGAACCCTACTGATTTGGATGAAAATTGGAAAACCAGAAAAGCCTGATTGCCACTAATCCGATTGGTGTGATTAGATAGGTTCTGGCTACCGGGGTGAGGCAGTGACCTCAGAGGCCTGTGGCAGGACAGTGATGCCCTTTGGCTATAGGGGTGAGGCACTGAGCTCAGCATTAGGGTGAAAATTAGGATTTAGATTTAAGGTGAGGGTAAGGGGTTAGGATTGGGGGTTAGAGTTAGGGCACAAGAGAGTTTCCTGTGCCTCCAGGGCCAAATCAAGAATATGACAGCCTCTTGTCTCCCCGCTGTGGCCAGCCCCTCCCAGCCAAGCCCCTGTCCCTGGGTGTGGGAACGAGGAGCTGGGCTGGTATGGAGTTTGGCCTATATAAACAACAAAGAGTGTGACCCTCTAGGGAAATGTCTACACACACTGTGGAATGAGCAGGAGAGAGCCTCCCAGCCCTGGTCAGCGGATTCAGCTAGGAGGGCTCACACTAGTGCTTTAAAAATAGCTGAATGCATCTGATGAAGTGAGCTGTTGCTCACGAAAGCTTATGCTCAAATAAAATTGTTAGTCTCTAAGGTGCCACAAGTCCTCCTTTTCTTTTTGCGGACACAGACTAACACGGCTGCTACTCTGAAAAATAGCTATGTAGACAGTGCTTTGAAATGATAGGGAGCAGTTAGTATTGCTGAGGCTAGCTGTGTCTCCACAGCCAATGAAAGATTTCTCCCTGGGCTCTTGCCCTCTGGAGTTCCCTTGTATCCAACTAAGTTATTCAGGCTATGCAATGGAGCAATTGTTTGTATCGCTATGCTCTTTATCGACTCAGATCCCTTTGAAATAGAACACAGCAGGTCTTGTGCATGAGTGATGCCACACAGTAATATGCAGGAAAGAAAGTACAGACTTCTAGCTATTTTCCATTTCTGAGGGAAATTTGTCTGAACAGAATAGAATTAGCCAGTTTGGAATCTGGCCAAGATAGCAAGGTTAATCATCCCTAACTCTTGAGAAATGTGCAATGGGATCTTTGAATACTACCTGACTCCAGGACTTCAGTTTTGGCTTCTCTGAAAGACAGGTTTGTCCTCCTCTTCCATTGCCTTTCACACGGGGAAAGCGGCAGAAATCCCTTTATACTAAGGTCACAGAAGAGTACCATTGAAAGAAACCTTAACATGTTCAATTGATATAACCTCTGAGAGAGTGAAAGATGCTGTCTGGAAATGTTTCACAAAATGAAGGTAAGAATATCTCAGATGAGCCAAGTCCACAGTGTGGAGACTGTATGATGTAATCCAGATGTATCTCAAACTGGCATTTTCATATGGAAAGCTTTTTTTCCCCGCAAAAGGGAGGAAAAACAATTCTAGGGGAAATCTGAAAAGTATTTAGCAGTTTAGTCCTTTGCATTTTTTTTTGTCAGTAGCTAGTCTGAATATCCCTTGCTCCAGTTTTCCATCGTCAATTGCTCGAGTTGCAAGAAGTTACATAAATCATATATATATGCTTATTAAGGTTGAGGCACACAGTGGTAGTGAAGGAGAAGGTTTGTTTGTCATCCCTTCCTATTTATGCTTCCCACAGGAGGGACTGCAATTTCAGCGAGCCCTTAACTCAAGGGAGAACAGGGACTGTTCTGCACCTCCTCCCCCGTTGGTGCACTTTAGGAGCAAGGATGGGCCTCATGACCTCAAGCTCCAGCCCTCAGTGGGACCAGCATGCAGTGAGGAGCAGGCTTCACCCCATAAAAGGAATGGTAGCAGGTGTTCCCCCTGTGTGCTGGGAAGTGACGAGGAATTCTGTTTCACTGAGGCAGAATGCGCCCCTAAGGTTGTTTCCGTTCCACATACTCCCACTGGGCTGTGCTTAATAAGCACAAGCTAGCGCTAAATGCTTAGGGCCATAAAATACTGGCACTCTGTCATTTAAACAATTTGGAAAAGCAATAAGGAAAACCTTATACAAAGAACTTACATAAAAATGCATCAATCAAAATTACTGAATACATGAAATGAACTCCATCACTTGGCACTGCAATGGTTCCAAGAGATTTAGGTGGAAAAAAATATAAGCTACAGGAAAATGAGTTGAGGGTTGGAGGACAGAAAAATAAGGAGAAAAAGGTAGCTCAAGGTATGTAGCTGGTTGAAAGAAAAAAGGAGTGAAAAAAGGAAGAATAGATTCAGACATACACTAAATTCTTTAAAATTGTTGTTTAATAGAGAGCTTAATGCCAAAATATTAAATTACCTAAACATGGCCCTGAAAAGTAAAATAAGGGGTTTTCTGAGTATGTAGGTTGCACTGATTACAGATTTTGAAATGAAAGCATTACGATAGAAGTTAAAGCCTGTGGTGTGGCTAAGAAAATCCAGGAAGGGTAACTTGGCTGGTTTGGACACATGCAGAGGATCAATGATGGGGGCCTGGTGAAGATAGCATGGTAGGAAAGGAAGCGATGGATGGATTACAGCAAAGAAGATGGTACACAGGGGGATCTTGGTGCCACCTCCGGCAGACTAAGATGGTGGATGCTTGCACAGCAACCCAACCCCAGTTGATGGAAAAAGAGGGTTGCACTCATTAGTACTACTACTAGTACTGCAGTAGCACCTGGGGGGCCCAGACATGGACCAGGCCCCCACTGTGTTAGGCGCTGTACAAGCATAGCAAAGACAGTCCTTGCCCCAAAGAGCTTACAGGTCAAGTATAAGACAAGAGAATAGATGGATACAATAAACAACCTGGGGGAACACAAGGAAACAATGAGACAGTACTAGTCAGCATGAAAAACAGTGGTCACAACACACCAGTAGCCTAGCTGTTGTCAAGTTTTTGTAGGCATCACCGTGGAGCAGAATTTTAAGGAGGGATTTGACAAAGGATTATGGGGTTTTGTCAATGTTTGAAGATGGGGAGCTACACTCATGCATGAGGGGCATCCTGGAAGAAAGCACAGAGATATTGTTTGAACACTTAACAAATGGGGAAATGAAGCTGGCATCATTGAAGAGTCAAAGTAGGGGCAGTGTGTGCAAAAGGGGGGGGAGTCAAGCAGGGCCATAGCCCCCCTAATAATCGGTGAGGGCACAGAACTTCTCTGCATGCTCCCCCAAAAGCAGTGAAATTTAAATTCCTGTGCATGCCCCTGAGTTGGGGTGCAAGTATCAATAGCAAATAGGTTGTGAAGGACCTTGAAAGCGAACAGGAGTAGTTTGTGTTTGATGTGGTGGTGAAGGAGAAGCCAGAGGAGGGGTGGAAAGACAGGGATGATATGGCGGAAACAATGAGCCAGGAAAATGACTTCTTCAGCAGCAATTAGATAAAATATAAGCCAGGCAAGATTGCATTTGCAAGGAGGTTGCACTGTCTGAGACACAAGATGATGTGGGGCCTGGATAAGTGCCTTAGCTGTGTGGATGGAGAGGAAAGGATGCTCTACTGAAGTCAGTAGAGTAGCAGTCACATAAGATCTGAATTTGATCAGTTGTTCCTAGCTAATGGAAGCCAGATGTTTCAATATTCCATATCTAAGACCAATTAAATATTTCTTGGTAAGTGATGGAATTTCAGTTCAACAATATTCCCTCTCCCCTCCCCCTGCTAATACCATAATGAACTTGCTGGCTCATTACTAGGTCCCTTCACTCCCCACAGCTGGATACAGCAAGTGTAGGACATTGTGTGCCCAGTTCAACATCCAGCCAGTAGAGGGCACCTTAATCCGTAGAGTACAGAAAAAGGAAGCAATATCCTGAAGTTAGAGGGAATGGGGATCAAGCACTGGCGAGAAAGATACTGTATGCTAGCAGGAGCAACATCCTGGGGGCTGGCTGGGGAGGGAAAGCCAGGCATCCTGACATCTGAAAGGTGGACAGGGAAGCAGCCTGTTCCTCGGGTAGGACCACAGTAGCAGAAGCAGGGTACAGACATCGATACAACTGCTCGTGTGACAGCAAGAAGATGATTTGGAGCGGCCCACGCTGGTTCTTAACTCTATACCTTTTCCTGGACTGCCCTTAGAAGATGAGTTAGGTATTGTTAGGCTGCTTTTTTGTAAAAGCCATTGTGCTTAGGGTATTCATATTCTTATTTTTCCAGCCCTAGTAACACTCTTATGTTGCTGACTTGAAATGGGAGCCTTTTTGATGGAGACTCACCTAGGCTAGAGCCCATAAAACCTAGAGCTTGGAGCATCTACAATATGTGCTTCAAATCTTGTGGTATACAGCATATGCTACCAGACACTTAGATGAGTCTGGTGTATTGTAGAACTCATGGACAACCTGCAGAGGGGTTGGTTATAATACCAGTGTTGCTGATTATTGTATTGCAAATCTCAAAATATTTGTTTTCTTTAAAGCCCCTGCATCTGGAATCCTGGGATTTTATAAGTTTGTAGCCCTCATGGTTGAAGAGAAAAGCTTGAAAACATGTCCCAATTTTGTATCCTACTGGTTCAAAAGCTGAAAATCAAATAATTATTTTAAATCTAATGATTTTTAAGGCCATCTAATAGTTTTTGGATCTGATTCATTTTTGGATATTGGGGTTGACAATGTCTGAAGATCTTTTCATATGCAGCTAAGGCTATGCAAAGGCTATCTATTCATATGCAGCACAGTTGCTATGCTGCAGTTACTAAAGCAAAAGGGACTGAAATCTTTCCTCATCCATCCTACACTGCTGCCCATCACAGGAATATCTCAGCATTTTCCATGTTAAATCGACAGCAATAATGACCTTCCAGCAGAGTTCATGAAGTCTGGGCTCTTCCTTTTTTGGGATAATAAACACTCTGGTAGGGGTGTGGTTGTTTTAGGGTTTTCCTTTGTCTCTTGGTTGACTTGTTTGTTTTTGGGGGGAGGATGACATTTAGGTAGATAAGGGTATCAATATGGCAGTGCATTGACTTCGCTCTGGATTATTGTGTCACGGATAGCTGCATTTAAGCAGCTTTAATGGCTTTATCATGAAGATCATTTGATGATATAGTCTTAATATTAAATAGATATGGTAGTGTTTTGAGACCCCATTGAGGTACCAATGTGCTAGCTGCGGTACTAACACAGGAAAGCAATCCCTGTTCGGAAAAGTTTACAATCTAAGCCACGATACATCAAGTTGGCATAACAAACAGTCGGTAAGAATAGGGAAAGCAAGACAAGGAAAACAGTAATCACATATTTACATAGACCAGCTGTGTACCCAGATAGATGGTTTTGAGTTGGTAGGGGTTTTAATAAATTATATGCTGTAATTAAGATAGATACCAGAAGTCTGTCTGGATATCTGCAGAGCCATCTTCTGCAGCATTACAGTATAAGTGAATCTTGAGGACAGGGTTTTATGGACTACTTTTGAAGAGGATGTGCTATCTACAGTGGCAGCTTGAAAAAGGAATGCTAGAAGATGCGTTTAGGGGAAATGGAGAAACTGTGGTTGGAAGCTGCCATCATTGGCAGAGTAAAGGTGACAAAGGGAAATACAACGAGATGCAAGAGTGGCTAAGCAGGGAACGGCTAAATTGTGAACAACCTTAAAGGGAAGGATCAGAAGCTCATATTGGATGCAGTGCACAAGTGGGAGCCAGTGGATGACTCACAAGGCCTGATACTATGCAATTGAAGTTACTGGGAGTTTTACCATTGACATCAGTGAGCACAGGATCAAATTCAAAGAGGGCAGGACATGGTCAGAATAACAGGCCACAAAGATTATTTTACCAGCAGCATCTTGATTGCTCCTCAAGGGAGAAAATGGCTGTCAGGAAGCCGAAAATGGAGGCGTTTGCGATGGTCAGATAGGAGTTTTAGCTGTGTGGGCAGAGAAAAGGCTAAACTTTAGAGCTATGATGTGTGAAGAAGCAGCAAGATTTGGACACAGTTTGAATATGTGGCTCTAGAGAGGGCAGAATCACAGATGACTCCCAGATTAGGAGCCTGAGTAATAAGGAGGACATTGACAGTTTCCACAGTGACGATGAAATGGAGGAGTGGGCAATAAAATAAAGAGTTCAGTCTTCACCATATTAACTTTAAGTTAGTGGTGTGTCATCCAAGAGGTGATGTTAGAGGGGTAGGGTGAGATGTGGTATCGGATGAAGAGAAACAGGTCAGGAGTGGAAAAGTAGATTTCTGAGTCATCTACATGGAGATGCTAGTTGAAGGTGTGTGAATGGAGAAGGCAACCTAGAGAAAGGGTGTACTCTGTATATAGAGTATGTACATGAATTCATTGTCTGGAGCCAAGAGTTCATCCAAGATTGAATCCTAAGTAAATAAATATCTTGAATTATTTTCATATTTTTGGTCTGGCTATAAAAGGTGCTACTGAAGTAGCTTAAAATACAGTAAAATATGAGCTGGTCTGCAGCTGTAGAAACAAATGTACATTCTACTGAAAGCCAATATCATGATTTTATATGAAATATTATTTTAATGTTCTCATTTTTCACTCAAATTAAAAATACCCTATCTTGTTTTTATTAGGATTATTTCTGCAGTCATTTCCCTTTAAAGTGTTAGTCCTCAACAGCAGTAGGGTGGGCTTGATTCTGTGTTGCTCTGCATCTTGCATAGTCACTTACAGCAGTGCAAACTGGGTGTAAAAGGCTAATATTCCCGTGTGCTAGCATTGCACATTCACTTTGCGTGGGTGTGTGAGACTACACATGGTGCAGCGTCATGGAGAATCAGGCCCTTTCTCTTGCTGTAGGTTCCCCCAAAGAAATTCAGTGCATATCCCAATCTAAATGCCATCTGTATTTTCCAGCTGCTGGGTACCGTGAACAAGATCTTTCACTGTACCCAGTTCTCTACCGATTCAACCACGTTAACTACAGTTTGACAGTCACATATGTTTTTACAGTTCATTCAAATCGTATCTCCTCAGCTAACATAGGCTACTAGTCTGAAACAAAACATTAAACATAATCATGCGAAAAGATAACAATACACCTACATTTGTGTCCCACAGAAGCAAAGGTGGAAAGCACATGCTGTAGTATTACTACACTGCTGCTGCTACGATTGAATTACATACTGTCCAGCAAAAAAGTAAATACACATATATCCTGAAGACAAACAATGTGATGCCGCTAGCCTTTCAAAAACACTGAGCACAACATGAAACATTACACACAAGTGACCTAGTCACCTCTTTTGTAAACAAAGTCTAAAACATCTGAGCCCCAAATTGTGCAGCCGGTGTTATATGTAGGGTTGATGAGTGTCACTGTACTTATTCCCATTTAATTCTAACAAAAACAATCTCCCTCTTCCTAGTGGGGTAGTGACGGTAATACATATTTGATGTTTGTAACACAGCTCTAATGACTGAGTTTGGAGAGGAGGAGTAATGGGCCACGCTCTGGGCTAGGTTATGACAAGACTGCTCCACAGGTGCACATGGAGAAGGAGTGCCCAAGGAGCCTCCTCTCTTTGTTGCCCATGCAAGACTCTGCCATAAGTTCAGTCCCCATACTCAGGAGCCAAAGGGGGTGAGGAGGAGGCAAGTTATCTGCAGTGTACTAAAGGACAGTGCAATCTGTTCAGTCTCCTTAGCCCTGAGTTGCTCAGGGAGAAACTCTGCTTCTTTGGAGACATACTCTGTCTCTAATCTCCCCGTGGGACCATACAGCACTCAGCTACCCTCTACTCAGGGCACTGACTAGGTTCTGTATTTTAACTCACTGTGCACAGCTGTGGATATCCTCACACCCCTCTGCCCCCATCAGAGTCCTGGCAGCTGCTGACTAGCTGGTAAGTACCAAATCTAACAGCTGTGTACCAGGTTTACATAACATTTTGTGTGTTGTTGCTGATCTCTGAGCAGCATATGATATGGGTTAGTGCTTTGTGTACTAGAGGGTGTATTGGGAAGGAAATCCATTAAAGAAGCTTTTCCATAGATCTGTATAACTGTAAATCCCAAATATATTCAACACAGTTATAGGAATTCCCTATCTGTGTCAAGTGACTAATAATGCCTCATCTGTGTATTATTATAGCAAACATTTGGTTAACCCATTAGTTTTAGTAATCTGTATTTCATCTTAATATACAACTAGGTCTAAGAGAAAATTGAATGGGTATAATCTTTTGTTTGGTAGCTCACAGATAAAATATCGGTAGGAGTTGCTCTACCCTGTCCCTGAAGAATGTTTCCAGTATCTTCCCCAGTGGTGTAGCCTAATTTTTTGAGGGGGGGGGACTTTGGTTTTTTGGATCTCCCCATGATTGGTTTTATACGCACTTTATATTTACCTATTCGCCAACCCATCAATAGCTCCCCTCTCCAATGAAGTTTAAAATATAGCTGCTCTAGATTTTTGTAGCTCTCCACAATTTCTTCAACATCTGGCCATTTAATCTTGATATCTTGTCCTGGAGATTTAAAGTATTTAGATGTTCTCTTACCTGGTATAAGTGCTTTTACTGTCATACTCTAGGAAATTTAGGTCTCATGTTCATCAGTCCCTGAAACTAAGTGGCTCTTGGATTTTTCCTCTTTTTTTAAAGCAATGGTCATTTCTGTCAGTTATCTTTCTTCTTTTAGGGCCTACATTGTCTCCCTGGATGACTATGCAGCTTCAGTGACTGTAAAACATTTCAATCTTATTTTGAGCAATCTTTTGTTTTACTATCATAGATTTACAGTCACATCATCCTGTCTTTCCTATGGATCTGCTTTTTTTTCTATACAGTACTTCACCTACGGTCCTTCATGTCAATAGATGGTTGAGTTTTTAAACACTGGTTGGAATTTTCAAAGAGGCCTACAGGAGTTTGGCACTTGCTCTCCGGTGAAATTCATAGGGGAAAATCCCTTGCCTTTATTCCTGTTCTCTCTCTTTAATTTTTAGTGGATATATTACTAGATAGCAAGCAAAACACACAAAGGGCAAAAATACATCCTTTCCAAAGAAGCTTAGACAAATTTTCTTCTCATTTGCACCAGTGTATTTGTACTACAGTTTCTTTGGATTCTGAGATTTAATAATTGTTCATACAAATACAAATTGGCTGTTTATGTCCCTGTAGCAACTTCTTGTTTTATCGTTCTGTCTGTGTATGAGATGGAAGCCTTTCACATGTAGGTCACCTCTCACAGTCTATAAGATGGACTTTTTGGTGGCCCATGTGACGTGGATTGGCTGTTCTCAGCTGGTTCCTAGTGGACAGGTGTCAACATTACAAAAAATCATCACCACACTTAGTATTATTTGGCACTCTTGTTAATAAACTAAATGAACATGGAGAAGTAATTACCCTGTCCACTCTATGATAGCCCCTCCAGGTTCAATATGAGGCATATTGCTAAGAAAGGATGATGAGGCTTGCATTGTTGTTGTCCATAGTTAGTCTTATTGGTGGATCAATAATGAACTTCAGCTGTCAATCTGGTACTTCCAAAGCACTAACTTTACTTAAAATAGCTTATTTGACCTAATGTTGTTTTTTCAATGAAATTCTGAAGATTTTTCCTCAGTAGGGATTTACTAATTGAAATGGTCTCCTTTTCTTTTCTCTAATCCTCTTCCTTATCCACCCAAAAGCCTTTTCTTGAATGACAGATTTTTTTTGCAGTTACATTACATGTTATAAAATGTTAAATTACCTTATTTTCATTGTTCTAGGATGTTTTTCCAGTGTGATCTCCAGAATGTATAGAGGTCCAGCTACTATATTTTCTAAAACTTGAAATTATCATGAATGATTTCTTGTCTTATTACTTCCGTCTTCTTCTTTAGCAGTTGTAAATGGGGAAATCTCCAGCCAATGCAGTGTTTCTAGTGGCATCCCACAGGGATCTGTTCCTGGCTCAAAGTTATTAAATATCCTTATCAATGATCTGAAAGACTATAAAATCATTGCTGGTAAAGTTTGCATATGACACAAATTGGAATGATAAATGATAGGGACAGATGAGTTCTACAGAATGGTTTGGATCACTTGGAAAGCGAGGCTCATTTGAACAACATTCAACCTCAAAAGGCAAAGCCATACAGCTAGGAACAATGAATTCAGGAGCACACTTACAAGATGGGGGACTGTGTTTGGAAAGTAGTAACTTTGAAATGCGCTTTGGGTCATGGTGAGTAACCTAGTGAGCTCCAAGTGCAATGCTGTGGCTGAGAGTTAATACGATCCTTTTATATATAAAGAGAGGAATGTCAAACAGAATGAAAGGTGGTATCACTGTTGTATATAATATTGGTGAGAACTTTTTTACTGGAATACCGTGTCCACTTATAGTGTCAAACTCTTAACAAGATGTGGTCTAATTGGAAAGAGTTCAGAAAAGAGATGTAAGAATAATAAGCTACATTAAAACAGTGATTCCTGTAATAGCATGCTAAACTCTATTATACTATTCAGCCATTAGGTGGTGCTATGTGTAAAGACCTTAGTTAAATGAACCTCAGACATACCTGGCAAGGCATTAAAGGATCTTATGATGAACACATCTGGTGTGTATAAGCAAGCTCTGTGATGAGTCCATATCTGGTACAGAGGAACATGATGTGGTGTCAGGAATAAACTAAGAACAGAAACAGAAGAAACAAAGCAACAAATGTTGTGATATCTCATCAACATGCCACTCTTCAATGCCTCAGAGAACTTCAGCTTTGAAAAACCTTTGTAATGGACCAACTGGAAGCAGTGTTTTGCACGATTTTGAATTGCAAACAAACACCACAAAAAACTGGAGATATACAGGTATATTTAGTTTATGCTGTGGGGAAGCAGGCAAAGCATATCTTTAAAACTTTGACTTTACTAAAGACAGGCACAAAGATGACTATGAAAGGGTTCTGGCTATGTCTGATGCATTCGTTATACCTCAGAGAAAAGTATTTTATGAAAGATATATTTTCACCAGAGAATTCAGGAATCAGAGGAAATGTTGAATGTTTTATAAGACCTCTGCATACGTTGGCTGAAAACTGAATTTTTTTGGAGGGAGTGCAAAACATGAAAATATCAGACAGGCCAGTTATTGGGTTAACAGATAAAAACCTTTCACAGCAGTTACAATTGAAGATAATTAAATCTAGATACAGCTATACAGATAGCAAAGCTGTCAGAATTAATTGAACAAAAGGCAGAAGCAACTTTAAAAACCTGAAACTAGCTTGGAAGCTATAAACATATACTTGAGTGTTAAAAGTCATTATCATAAAGCCCCCAAGGCAAGGGGAAAGAACTCCCCGGCTATGAGGGACAAATTACAGCCTACATGCACAATGTGTAGGAAACAGTCATATCCCAAGAAATGATGCACACCCAACCAGAGGTGCACTGTGAAATAAATGCATGAAATATGAACATTTTGAGCTGTTTGCTGCACCAAAGCAGTCAAGGACTTGACTAATATATTACAGATAGTCAAAAACTATTGTTTCTGGGATCTATAGAGTGAAACTGAAAATTCATGGCAAGACTATTGATTTTAAGGGCTTGCTTACACTTAAAATACTGCTGTGCTGCCACTGTAGTACTTCAGTGAAGACACTACCTATGCCAACAGGAGGGATTCTCCTGGCGGCATAGGTACTCCACCTCCCCAAGAGGCAGTAGCTAGGTCAACAGAAGAATTCTCCGTCTATACTGGGGTTTAGGTTGGTTAAACTGTCACGTGGGATGTGGATTACCTAGTGTAGACCAGGCCTAAAATTGACTCAGAAGCTGACATCACAGTAATCTCAGAAGGGATTTACAATCACCTCCAACCCCTCTCAGAGCTGAAATCACCTGACACAGCTCTGACTAACCCTAGAGGTATTCTGAACTGCATGGGCCACTTCACTACAGAAACAACTTACTAAAACAAAAGCTATGCATTCAGAATGTAGGTAATCAAAGGACCACGGACCAACAGCCTTCTCAGCTGCAATGTGGAAGCCAAGGTGATCTAGTGAGAAAGGTGGAAGAACTCAATGGGATATTTATATTTATCACATACATTTTTCTTGGGAAGATTTTGCTTCTGAAGATTATCTTTTGGGATTACCAGATAACTTGAAATTTTCCGAAGAAAGATGGCAGAATTGTTAACTAACACAAATGGAGTTGTGGTTTTCATGGAAGAGATTTGATATATGGATATTCGATGGCAGAACATAACAAAACTCTCAGCGGACTCTTAAGCCTAATCGGTCAGTCTGGACCAAAGCTAAACAAGGAAAAATGTGTTTTCCATCTACTCCAAATGGAGTTTTTGGGACAGACAACAAAGATGGAATCAGTCCTAGCCCTGAGAAAGTAAAAGAAATTCAAGAATTGAATGCACCAACGAATATACCATTATTGAGACTTAAACTGGGGGTGGTAAACTACCTTGACTGATGCCTGAAAGACCTTCCTACAGTGATAAAACCACTGAATGAACTGTTAAAGTCCAACTCATCTTGTCTATGGGGGACAAATCAAGAAATTGCCTTCAAAAAGGTTAAAGCAATTATCTCAGCAGCTCAAGTTCTCAAGTACTACAGTGTGAATAAGCCCACAGTGGTCAGTGCAGGCACAAGCAGCTATGGCCTAGGAGGTATAACTGTTGCAACAATGTGGCTCTAAGCGGAAGCCAGTGGCATTTTGTTCTTGCACAGAATACGAAAAAATGATATGCACAGATTGAAAATGAGTTCCTGCCAAGCATATGGGCACATAAAAACTTTTACAGATATTTATGTGGACTGGACGGTTTTACACTAATCAGACCATAAACCATTTGTAACCCTCATCAAAGGAAAAGACCTGAATCAAGCATTGCTGAGATGCCAATGTCTGTTGCTAAAGTTAACGTGATTTAACCCAATTGCTAAATATGTTCCTGGGAAAAATGTGTTAATAGCAGTGTCACAGAGTTCAGCATCTCACTCTGCTATCTTTGAGCTTGAAGATGATAGGCATACATGGAGCTGTGGACCCATGCAGACAAGTGTCAGGGAAGACTCCTTCAGCTACAAAAAGTAACCTCAACAGACATGCAACTTCAGGAAGTTTTAAGTTACATTAGGGGTGACTGACCCAAGTAGCTAAAGGACACTATGGAAGTGACAAGAGACTAATTTGCAGTGTGTGGACAACTAAGCAGGTCAAATAGACTCATGATTAAAGGTAATTGCATCATAATTCCAAACAAAATGAGAGGAGAAATCCTAAACTTTGTTCATGAAGGACAGCAAGGATTAATGAAATTCTGTGAATGGGTCAACCAGTGTAGTGTTCAGGCATCAGCAGGAATATACAGAGTAAAGTATCTGTCTGTGAACATTTCAGAACTAACAGACCAATACAACACAAAGAACCTTTAATAACAACACCTCTATCAGACAGACCTTGGAAGAGACTAGCTGCAGATTTATTGAAATTCAGAGGACATTACCTAATCATTGTGGACTATTTTCTCCAGGTATATAGAAATAGTATACTTAACACTGCAACATGTCTTTCATCAAGAAACCGAGGTGCACTTTTGTTCACTGTTGTCTTCCAGAACAACTAATGATGGACAAGAGAACACAATTCATTGCAGCAAAATTTAAGTAATTCTGAACAAAATATGTTTTGATCATATTACTAGCAGCCCACGTCACCGACAGGCAAAGTGGGAGGCTGAGAGAGCTGTACAGAAAGCAAAGAAAATCCAGTAGCAGGAAAATCCATTGGATCTTGGATGGATGAATGAAAAGAAGGAAGCAACTTACAAGGAAGGCATTTTGTGGTGAAGAATCTTAATGTCCCAAAAGCAGGCTGAAGTGTGTTTCTTTCTTTTTTTTTTAAGGCCCTTTGGGTATCAGAATGCTGGATTTAGGACATTCATTTTTCTTCTCCTTAACACAGAAGCTATTTACAGCATGGATAAAAAAGCAAAGTCAATTGAAACAGATCTCCATTCAATTATCTTGCAAGTACCTGTTATCCTGGATTGTAAAAAGTTGCATGGAGGGAGCAGGAGAGGAATATTTAGTTTTGTTGCTTTAGACCAGGCCTGAAAATATTTTTAGTACCAAACTGTAACATTCCATCTGTTCTGGTACTCTGGCGGCATTAGTAGTAACTGCATAAGTTATGTTTGTGTTGAGATTGAGAAAATCTAAACGTTTTTCTTTCAATAACTTAATTACTGCATTTTGTTTCCAAATCTGGCACAATAACTCTTCTCCGGACAAATGAATATTATGTAATTGCTATTTAATAAATGTTTCCTCTGCAAAAGTCAGTAAACATGTTACGCGTCTTCCCTTTTAAAAGTTTCTTTAGGTTCCTCCAGATAAACAAAAATTCTCCCAAACTCCAAATTTCAGATGACACATTCTGATGTTATCTTGGATTTAAGCCACTTCTGACTTTTTAAAAAAAATTAAATGCATAAATAGTCATTCCCCTTATTCATTGTAACACAAACTGCTGAGCTTGATCAATTACTTCTGTTTTCAAAGGGGAAACATGAAAATGTGTTCTTCTACTTGTCAACATGTTCTGACCAGCTCTACTTCTGCCTCAGCCGCTGTATGCTCACCATAGTCCATGTGAACCAAGGAGGGAGGCTGGCCAGTAGGGCGTAAGGGGTTGTATTGGAGAGAGCTTTAGGGAGCCATTGGTGGGAACAGGGATTTGGAGAGGTAAGTAGTTACAGCTGAGTGTGGGCTGAGGCACAGGGGGTTTAGCGGGGACAACAGGGACGCCGAAGGAAAGACTGGTGTGCTGGCTGGATACCTGGGGTGGTGGGGAGAACAGGGTCTCTACATGGAGACGTTGGAACTTGAATGGCTCTCCTAGCACTGCTGCTGTGGCTCCTTGGTGCACTGGTATGCTAGAGAGCTGAGACAGCCCTCAGGGCTTCCCAGTCTTCTGCTGCCTTGGTGAGTCAGGGAAGAGAGGCAGCAGCACAGGCGAAGCCTTTCAAGCACCTATGCCTGAATATAGAATCACTAGGCTTCTGTCTCTTTCACAAACAGGCAGACTATACAACTCCATTCCCTTGAACCTCTGTTGCCAATCACATTCTCGGTCCCATCACCCGTAATCACCCCTTTTGTGCCCTAACTGTACTGCTTACTTCCCTTCCCCCTTAGATTCCCCAGTACACCATACAAGTGCTCCACTTGAGCAAAGAGACAGAAGTGTATGGAGGTGAAAAGGGAACAGAGATGTTTGATGAAGCATAGGGAAGATCCGGAGGCAGGGCATAGGGATGCGGTGGGAGCATAGGGAAAATAGTTAATTAAAGAAGATCTGCACTCTTAACCATCTGTGTTTCATCATAGCACTACTCCTTTGCGATGGACCAGCTGAAGTCAATGGGGCTCTGCTGTCTATGCTAGCAGCTCCCAGTGCAAGATAGTACCCATGGGGCAAATCTTAAAAGGAGCAGAGAAGAGGGGCAATCTTCATCTTTGGGTCAAGGGGGAGGATGAGAGGATCAACAGAGTATCTTTCAGGATGCCTCATGCTTCAGGGAGTATTGGGACTGACAGCCATTTGAGCCTGCCTGCTGTCACATTGTTAAGAAATCAATTGGTGGGTTTTTTCTCCTGTCTCTTCCTTTTAATCATAATAAAAACATACATCATGTGGCTCAGTATTTCAACTACTTTCCAGTCCACTCAGTCTGTTGCCTTGTTGTGATTATACCTCAGCAGCCCTGCTGTTTGCACATGTCAATGGGCAAATGTAAAATGAGCCTCTGACAGGGTCAGTCCAGTAGGGAATTAAATCAGTTTTTCCCAGTCTGTCAAGCAGACGCTGTGGTAACTGCTGTTTATGAAAGCATGGCAGCATAAAGAGTTAAGATGTTATTGTGACAGCTGCTTCTTAGCAGTCCAATGCTAGGATGTTGGTAATTGTGAGACCATTCCTAATCCTGTGCAAGTTAAAATAAGAAGAAAACCAGAACTCATGCTGCAGGGAAGAAATTCATCACCTGCTGTGGTCAATGAGGATTTCCTCCACCACATCCCAAATGTGTAGAATAATTCTGTTAGGCAGGTGCATACTGGTATTTTCATCTTCTTTTGAAGCATCAGGTATTTGCCATTGTTGCAAGCAAAACAACAAACAGCTGTATGTAAAAACTACAGCATATGTATATGATAAACAGATGTAAGAACTATTTACACATGTTACAGGAGAAAAACAAAGATAATTCATGTATGCAGTGCAGTTGTAGCTACATTGGTCCCAGGAGATGAGAGAGACAAGGTGAGTGCGGTAATATCTTTTATTGGACCAACTTCTGTTGGTGAGAGAGACAAGCTTTCAAGCCACACAGAACTCTTCTTCAAGTCATATCACACCCAACCCTGCAGTTCCCATTGAAACAGATTTCACCTTTAAGTCAATGAGAATGTTCTCTGAATAAGGAATGAAGGATCAAGCACACGGTAAATAATTAATACCAAATTAATATAGAGGATCAAATTCAGCCTTGACTTCATCAGACAGGATCCACTGGGTTTAAGTCTGTGCAACCAGTGCAATGCAGACCTTGCAGACCAGAGGATCTGGCCTCATGTTTCACATGTCTGTTCAGCACCACACACATTTATGATGCTATATTCAATCCTCATCCTATTAAAAAAAGGGAAATGACTTTTTTCCCCATTGGTGTTTTTGTATGGCTGGTTTTATTTTTAAAAAGTAAATCATTCAAGAGGAACTTTCAAGAACCAGGACGGTAAACAAATATCAAAAATACCATATTTTTAGAAATATTCCACAGAGGGTAGATAATAGCTTCAGTCTTAACTTTTGGAGCCTCCTAATGTTTGAATGTTGGATTTCTCATCCTTAACATTGCTCTACCACTTGGAAACAGAGAAATTGCCATCCCAGATCAGACCAATGGTTCTTCTAGTCCAATATCCTGTCTCTGACAATGACCAGTACTAGAGAAAGGTGCAAGTTGCCACACAGAGAGAAAGTTTCTTCCGAATCCTCATCACTTAGAGGACAGTTTGTTTCTCTATCCTCTCTGTGTGTTTGTCTCTCCCCCTCTCCCAATTTAGTTTGATTTAATGATAGACACATGAGCTTTCCTGGAGTCCTTTCCAAAGACATCAGGAAGTCAATCAGAGTGTTGCCTGAACAAATACTACAGTACTGGGCCCACCAGTGGAATGGGATGTAATATTTTAATTCATTTTATAACACAGTGAAATGCAGTTAAGTGCATACCTGGCTGTAAATTAACTCACTGTTTAAGGGCAGGATTGCCATTGCCCCTTTCAATAACAAGCATCCCCTTATTCACCTGCACTAGCTGCCTGCATGACAGGTCACAGAGCAAGGAGGAGAGAAGTCTCCATTGAGCCACTACTTCCCGTCCAACTCTGCTGGGAGGAGGCATGTCTGCATCCCTCAGTGTGCCAGCTAACCAAGCTGAGTAGCTGGAAGAAATCTGCTATCCTAAACAAATAAAATCTCTTTGTAAAAATATATACCTAACCCCAGCACAAACAAATAATGAAGACAATTTAAGATTTTAAGCATTGATGGTAGAACACTATCCATCAGACTGATATAGGCAATAGATAGTTGTTTGAATGTCAGAGCATTCAGAGTTGTCTAAATACAAACATTGCACATTAGAAAGGGGTAGGGAATTATAAAGGGTAATTCAAAAATGAAATGGATGTGCATACTGAACTAATCTCTCCATACGCAAACTTGTCTCTCTGGATCGAGACTGAGCTGCAGTGGTGGGATAGAGAGGCTTGCACTTCAGCCACTTTCAATTCTGTGCCTGATCTATGAATAAAAAGATTTTTGTCACTTGCACTATTAATGTGGCATCTTCCGCTGGCACTCTGGGCCTGGTTCTCTTCTCAGTTTTACACCTGTGTAACTCCATTGACTTCAATAGAGTTACTTCTGATTTACACCAGCATGAGAAAACAATGAGACTCCCTTTGTTTCCACATGCTTTTGAGGTTTGTCCCTCCGAACCTTGTGAAAATTCTTCATTCTGCGTCTTAATTTATAGCAGATGCAACTTGAAAACCCATTTCACCCCTTTTCATAAATGTGTTAAATAAAAATGCTGAGACAAAGAAATGTGGCTAGTCAAATAATGATACACAGAGAGTGGAAGGAAAAGAAATCTTTGGCTGGTTTCAAGTCTCCAAGCATTCCTATGTGTCTTACATAAATATATTAACACTACACCACCATTTTACACATGTGGAAGTGTGAGGCTGAGGGTATTGGGTACTTTCAGTCTTACCAATAAATCACAATTATAGTAACACCTCTGTTAAATCACTGAGCTGAACCACTATGAGAATTTACAAAATATTTAATAGCATAGAGAGTAGGAAATTTTCAAGTTCACACAGACATCAGGTTTGTAAATGAGCTTTGCCTTCAATTCTTCCATATTAAAATTTTTTTCATCTGTAAATTTAAATCTTTCTTTAAAATATATGAGCCATGTGTCCAGGAGAGAAGTGATCAAAAGCCACTCATTCAAAAATGTTGTTTCTAATTGATTAACCATATATTTCCTATAATATAGACTGTTATAGGTCAATTCTAGTCACATTATAGCATCCCCTCAGCTGCCTTTATGTCTGTTCCCATCCACTGTTCTTATAGCGCAGTTCTGCTCATACTAAATCCTCAGCCTTCACTCTGACTCCAGTCAATCTTAGAAACCTTTATTTATAATTTCTGAAGATAAGGGACCTGATCTTGCAACCAGTACTCATGTGAGTACTCCTACTGCCTTCACGCCCGACTATTTTGACAACTGGTCAGTGACAATCTTTCTAGAACTCAAAGGTATCAGCAACAATCAAACTTTCCATCTTCTACCACTTGTCATAAAATGTGTAGGCTTCATGAGGACAGTCACTCCCTCTTGAACTGGTACATACGTGTTCGGTAAATGACTAAACTCCCTTCACACTTACATTAATAGTTTAAATCACTGAATTATGTGGTAGGGGACTGTGCAGATTCTTTAAAAGTCAGAATTCATTTCTACAGTTCAGAAAGAGGGTTTTTTTCAGCTGCCAAGATCTGAGTTGTTTCAGAGGATGACAGTACCAAATTCATCTTTCTCAACAAAAGAGAAAACACCTCTGTATGTAAAAAGCAAATCAAACTGTTTCTGCTTTCTTTTTGGAAGTTTGCATGCCATCTAATCATAATATTTTGCACAACATCCAAACCTAAAATTACAATTACTTTGTCTGAGTATGTATTGTACACATTTTAACAGTATTCCAATATACTGGAGACCAGTAACCAAAAATATCTCTGTATATCAGGTCTAATCCACATCACAACAATTAAATAAGAATGGGAGTAAGAAATCATTTTCCACGACTACCCAGCTAGTTTGTCAAATAACATGCTGTGAAACCCACTGCTCCTGACTTTATTCAAATCCTAGTTTAAAAAAAGTTAAAATTAAACATTATTGTAAAGGCTTTGCTGGCTTTAACAAAAATTTAGTAACTCTTAAGGGCGACAGGCATCAGAGCTAGATTGAATCTCTGTAAAGGCTCCCACAGTTAGCGCAGAATGTTTTTACTGGGATTTCTTTCAACCTTTTCTCTCTGTGGGTGGTTGAAAAATGAAACTTCTTTTCGGGTGTTAAAACCTCTGTGCTGGTGACCCCAGTGATGCCTGGAAAGGACTGAATGGCTATAGTAAATTCATGAGCCAGAAAAAAATAATAATTTTAGAGCTATTTGGGTTAGTATGAAGTTTGTGCTATCTTTGATTTCCATAACACCTATTTAAGACTTTAAGAGGCATACATTTAGCTTTTTTTTTTTAACTTATGTAGATCTATGCCAAAAAATGTAACATGAGATATTCCACCGAGGCTTTGACTCTGTTTTCAATGAAGTCAATTTGAGTTGACAATTCTGCCATTGAGTTCTACGGCAGTAGATTTGGGCCTTAAATATGTAAACAGACAGTCATACTGGTTACAAGTATTTCTACAATCTGGAGAAATAAAGAATTCCAAATACCATATAACAAGTTCTTTAAAATGTTCTTTAAAATAAGGGACAATCTTAAAAGTCACAGTCTGTTTAAAAATGTGTCAGAATAGATTTTAATATAAATATATTCAAAATTGACAGTAACTCTTACAAGCAGGTCACTTCATAAGTATTTAATGTGAGAGAAAAATGCAAAGTTGCAGTACATTGGCATGCATACTGAAGCTTCCCCTCATCTGATGGTGTTATTATATATGTCAAGGCGCTCTAGTGTGTTGTTCCTCCTGCTTGTTGTTAATAGAGTAAGTTCAAGACTGGCTTTAAACATGTGTCTTAGTGGGTACCAATACAAAATTTAACACAGAAAAACAACAAAGCAATAGCATGCAGAAGGCCTGTCCTTAGTAAGCCTGGAAAAATGACTTCCAGAACAAACACAATGGATGTATTTAATAAATCTCAGATGGAGACCTTCCCAGTGATATGTATGATGTTGAAGACAGCAACTAGGAAAGATCCTCTTTTAGCACAGGCATATGAGCCTGCTAAGAAAGGATGGAGAAGTGAACACTAGTGTGTTCTCAACCCATTTATAATCAGAGGGGAGAGCATGTTGGGTGCCTAATATCCTAGTCAGTGAGAAATTTGCTTTTTATTGGTGTGTGCTTGTATGAATTAGGTGTTAAGATTGGTGTTAGAATTGGTGATGTAATCTTAGCTTCTGATTGCCACAGTTTTTAGTCTATTTTTGTAATAATGTGTATAGTGGTGTGTCTTGTTCACATGCCCATCAAATCCACCAATGTTCAACAAGCCCCAGACCACTTAACATAATGGAATCATCTGCCTAAGAGTAAAAACACAAGTCAGGATGTTTGCACTGAAAACACCTGCAATGAGGAGGAGAGGTATCCTGCCTTCTGACAGACTGATTATTTGAAAAGTAGCATCTCTGATAGTCTGGAATTTGATTTGACAAGTGAACTCATCTACTCCACGAATTAAAGTTATACTCCAAATTAATCATGGAGAAAAATACTCTTCATCAAATATAAACCAGTGTAATGGGGCACCCACTACTCCCATCCTGTTTGCTTCACATAGACCACTCAGAGACTTTACTTCACGTAGACACTACTGTGCCATTTATTTACAGTGTTTCCTTCCTTCCACCACCTTCTACATACTAGTGCAGTCACAGTATTTACAATGTCCTCCAGTGTCACTACCCCGTCTCAAAAGGTGGGGAGAAGAAAAGGTGTCTCAATGGAGAGCTCCCTTTTGTCAGGCTCTGCCTGCCTGCCTGGGCTTTTTTATCCAGTCTCCATGTTAATGGGCTAATTAGCTCATTAGTTACCAAGCCCCAGTCTGATCTTGTTGTACCTTTGGGGGCAGCAGTTTTAGGAAGAAATCACTTGAGACACAGAGAGCTGTGAGCCATGAAAGCAGCCATTTATTTTCACCCCTGAAGTAACCAAAACCAGCCCAAACTGGCTGGGCTATCCCCTAATAATCTAACTCAGTTGCCATAGCAACAACAAGGTGCTATTACCACGACAACCAAATACACAACAGATCTGGTCATCAGGAACTCCTCTCCTTAATCAGCCCCCTCCCCTCCCCTCCCCTGGGCTTTATTGGTTAAACAGTGACTAGAGACCTGGTTCAGTTGATGACTCCCAGCACTCTGTCACAAGGAGAATATAACTTAGAGAGAGAGAGAGAAAGAGAAAGGGAGTGTTGACCGGGTTTCTACTGTAAGGCCTCATCTCCCTAGGGTGAGACAAATTGTAACTCCCCTCGCTCCCATGGAACTTTTGCCTTTGAAGCTTCTGGAGAATGTTAGGTAATCTGTTGAGCTAACGTTATTTTATATGTTGGAAGTAAGGCCGGTGAGTGGACATGAGACAGTGATGTAACATCTGTGGGCTCTGCAAAGGCCCATTTGGTTGCTGGGAGCCTTACCTCAGAGAGCAGGGAGATTGCTGCTGAAATGCGCAGCCTACAGGATACACACCAGCAGCTGTGACATTGAACCAGGTAACATCCTGTGTCCCCGCTTGCTTGGGGCATATCCCTGAAGGCTCTGTGGCTGCAATGAAAAGTTATTGTCTTTCTATCTCTCACCTGCCAGTGCAAGCAGGAACCAGTGAAGGTAGCTGGGAGGGAGGCTGCTCCCAGCAAAGCCAGACCCCCTAGCTGCCTGGCCAGGGCCAGGGCCTGGTGAGTCCATGTGCAACGGGGTGCAGTACATGAATCCTTTCTTTTTTCATGTGACCTCCCCCTGCAAGCTTGGGCTATGGGCTGGCACTACACTCCCTGCCCACTTTCCTGGTGCATGGACTCATCTAGGAAGGGGAAGTTAGTCTCGGAGGAGGTCTGGCATAGACTAGTCCAAAACAGTGGCCCATAAGAGGGGCCTGGCAGGGGCCCATAAAAGTAGCTAAAAAAAAATCAATCAAATTATTGTTGACAATTTCAGAACTTTTCAGCAAACAAAATACATCTAAGCAAGGCAAGAACTCTGAAGTTTGACAAGATTTATGGTCAACTTCAGTAATAGGCCTAATTTTGGAAAAATCAGTAGGAGAGTGCTCTTCCAGTATTAACTCTGAACTCTGTACCTTAGATAATGACAAAGGAGATTGTATTGTGGAAGAATCAGAAGTGGAACATCCAGATGAAGAAGCAGTGTAAGGAAACGACTGGGTGATACAAAACCAAGAACAGAAACTGGAAGAGAACTCACCTGATAATAAGGTAAACACAGGGAGTAAGTTTCCACCAGGACCAAGTGATACTGTACAAATTGTATATGATGGCCCAAAACAACCATAGCTAAGATCTTATTCCCCTCCCCTCCCCCCCCCCAAAAATACAAGAACAAGTACAGAAGTTTCAAGAGAGTGGTTCAGTTTATATCCATCGGTCAAATAAAGCAAAATGAATGTATTTTACTGCTTCCCATGCAGACATTTTTTCAACATCCATTGCTGTAGAAAAATGCATGTTTATTGGTAATGGCCTCAGCAAGTGGAAAAAAGCTATAGCAAAGGATGCAGGATTCCAACAGCATGAAAATAGTCAGAATCACAAGGGCTGTCAAGTGGTGTGGGCGTCACTCAAAGATATTCAGTCGAAAGGGGATGGTCTTTCAGTTCAGTCTCAAATCACTGATGCACATTTTGTTTTAGTGCAAGAGAACTGCATGCATATCGAAGTTACGGCAGATGTTCTGTGATATTCCACAGTCCGGGGATTGCTGAAAGAGGAAAAGATGCGAGTGAAAGCAGCTATGACAAGGGCAACTTCCTGAAGCTCCAGACTCTAATAGCCATTTACGATGCCATAGTAGGAAAGAAAATTGAAAGTGGACCACAGAATGCAAAATATACCCATTCGTCAATACAAAATGAAATCATTGACATTATGTCAGAAATGTTATTTGAATCATAAGCCAAGAAGTGAAAGAGGCTAATGTTTTCTCTATAATGGTTGATGAAACTAAAGACATTAGCAAAGCAGAACGAGTGTCAGTTGTGTTGAAATATTATTGCATGGCACTGTATAGAAAGATACCTTGTTTTTCATCCTGCTGAGTCACTTGATGCAAAGTCTCTCCTTCAGTACACAAAGAACACATTGTTGTGGTGTGGTATTGATATACAGAACTGTATCGCCTAGACTTTTGACAGTGCTAATGTTATGAATGGAAATCTTAATGGTATGCAAGCTTTCTTACAGGAAGAAGTACCTCAAGCATTGTACATTCACCATTTCAATCACAGGCTCAAGTTAATTATTGTTAATGTATAAAAAGGAAACAAACACACACTGAATTTTTTTCATTATCCTGGAGAAATTGTATGCTTTTCTCTATACATGCTAAATTCATAGCCATTAAAAGAAAGTAGACCCCAAAAATAAAGTCTTGGAATTGAAGAAGCTCTGGGACACTCGATGGGCATGGTTTCTGCTTGTAATGCTGTGAAAAAACAATTTCATCCATTCTAGTGACACTCGTACTATCTCAAGATCTGTCAAGAGGTGACAAGGCAGCGGATGCACGAGGTCTTAGTTCAATATGGGACTTTGATTATATTTTCCTCTTTTGCATGTTCACAAAAATCCTTCAACTGCTTAAAGTTATATCTGACTACTTGCAAGCAGCGGAGTGTGACTAGTCTCAGGCATGCTTCTCTGTGGACCCTAATCAGTGAATTTCTGAACATGAGAGATTTGGAAAAGGCATTTGATGAACTATGGAGTGAAGCTCGTTATCTTAGCATCAGAAAATGATTTGAAGCTGCCTGAAGTTTGAGGAGTGCACAGTCATGTCCAAAAATTGCCTAAAAAACTTCAGGAATACATTTTGGCTGAAGAAGTACCGAGTGAAGTACAGCCCCTTTTAGATAAAGGAGACTTCAGGAAAACACACCTATTTGCTTGATCAGATAATTGGAGAACTTCAAAGATTTTCTGGAAATAAATCTGTTTTTGTTGGCGCCAATTGTCTTAACCCAAAGTATTAGAATTTTCTTGACTTTCTAAAATTAAAGCACTTGCAGAACATTATGGATGCAATATAAACAGTGTGGAGACTAAGGTAAAACTCATGCCAAAAGTAATTGAGCACTATTAAGGAGAGCAGAAGTCCAAGATTCACAGTTTGCTGTAGCTGATAATTTGTTTGAATAAATACAAACTTGCATTCCATGAACTGCATAAATTATGTGTGATCAGTGTGATTATTCCTCCATCAAGTGCTACACGTGGAAGAACATTCTCAGGTCTTCGACAGGTGAAAGATTACCTGAGGAACCACATGACAAGTGACCATTTAAAGGACTTGGCTGTCATGGCTATTAAAAAAAAGTTCTCAAAGTCTCTTGATCTGCAGAGAGTGGGCAACAGATTTGCTGCTGCTCACAACAGTCGTATCCAGCTTCAGTAAGGTAAATAAATTATTACCAACATTATTTATCCCCATTCTATAAAGTATATGTAGCAAAATCCTTGTTTGATAATGATCTTCACTACCCCTTCGCTCCCCCCAAACTAATTAGTTTAGTATAACCACTGTATAGGACCATGCAGCTTCTGAGAAGGAAGCCTGAACTGGGATCTGTAATAGGACTTCCCTATTTTTGAGAAGGTATAGAGAGCACTTCTAGATGAACAGTAACTCTGTTCATTCATGGGTTTACTTGTAAGTAATAAAGTAAGAGTTTGTTAGCCAAGTTTGGAGTGGAGCTGTGCTGACGGTGTTTTCCTGCAATGGCTTTTTTAAGAGCACCTACCATGTTTATCAGTGAGCATCCCACTCCTGAGAACAGTCATTGGAATATGGGAGCAACCGTGAGGGGTGATGCAACGTAAAATTTCCAGGTGCAAAGATTGGTGGTGGTAGCAGTTGCCTTATCCTAGGACGTAGGAAACTCAGGGTGGTGACAAAGCCACAGACAAGCCTCATTTTGGGACCGACTGTAAGTGACTCAGCAGCAGCCCCTCTAGTACATTGTGTTTGGCTTCCTTTCTGGTTCCCAGGGGGCCAGGTTGCTCCTCATCAATGTGCAGCCATTCAGCTCTTCCTGCCCCCATGGACTTTGCCTTTGGTTTGTTTCTGTATCCTTTGATCAATTTGCTCTATCCCCTCTGGTTCCCTAGTGTTCTGGGACAGGTCCTCACACCATCAGTTTCCTTCTTTCAGTGAAGTAGTACAGACTGTACTAAGCTGTTCTAATAGGATGGAGTCACTGAGCCATATTAACAGGTGTGTTACAAAATTCCTGTCATGGATGGGGTCTAGGGGTGTCTTTGCAATTTTCCTGTTCTATGAAAATGGCCTCATGGGGTATGTTTACACTACAGCTGGGAGTGAACCTCCCAGCCCAGGTATACAGACGCATGCTAACAGGGCTCGTGTTAGCTCACTAAAATTAGCAGTGTGAATGCTTGGGTCCTCAAGCCCACCTGACCCACTAGGTCTGAGCTCAGGTGGCTTTCCTGAGTCTCTGCCAGAGTCACAATGTCCACGCTGAGATTTTTAGCTTGAGTCCTGATAGTGTGAGTGTCATAACCATAGGGGTAGCCTAAATTCCTCCTTACCTCTAAGGGGTTAAGAAGCTCAAGTACCCTGGTTGGCACCTGACCAAAGGAACCAATGGGGAGAAAAGATACTTTCAAATCTGGCAGGGGAGAGGTTTTGTTTCGGGTTCTTTGTTTGTGTGGCCATTCGCTCTTGGGACTAAGAGGGACTAGACATCAATCCATGTTCTCCAAATCTTCCTCAACAAGTCTCTCATATTTCAAACTTGTAAGTAACAGCCAGGCAAGACATATTAGTTTACCTTTGTTTTCTCAACTTGTGAATTTTCCCTTTGCTAGAGGGAGGTTTATCCCATTTTTGTTGTAACTTTGAAACTAAGGCTGGAGGGGGTTCCTCTGTGCTCTTCAAATTTTCTGATACTCTGTAAGGCTAACTACCAGCCTAAGTTTACAGAGGTGATTCTTTTACCTTTTTCTCTTTAAATAAAATCCTTCTTTTTAAGAACCTGACTGATTTTTCCATTGTTCTAAGACTCAGGGGTTTGGGTCTGTAGTCCCTTTGTAACCAATTGGTGAGGACATATGCTCAAGTCTTCCCCAGAAAAGGGGGTGTAGGCTTGGGGGAATATTTTGGGGGGAATAGGACTACAAGTGGTCCTTTCCCTGATTGTTTGTTAAATCCCTTGGTGGTGGCAGCGATCCCAAGGCAAGAAAAAAATCTGTGCCTTGGGGAAGTTTTAACCTAAGCTGGTAAGAATAAGCTTAGGGGGTCTTTCATGCGGGTCCTCACATCTGTACCCCAGAGTTCAGAGTGGGGAAGGAACCCTGACAGTGAGTCTGTCTACCCAGGTTGGGAGGTTCACTCCCAGTTGCGATGTAGACATATCCTGAGAATTTCTTTGTTCCTCTAAGTTAAGGGAAATTATGGATTTTTGGAGACTTCTTGAGCTTTTCAGTCAGAAAGCATAGGAATCCTGTCAATATTGCGTATTTAGAGAAGAGAGAGCTACTCACTAACAATTCAATGAAGATGTTATGATATTGGATTTCTCCTCACCTACACTTCTCTCCTCAGAAGAAGGGGGAACATTATCAATGACTGACTTTTTAAATAAATATTCTTTAGACATCCATTTTACTTAGTTTACATCTACACTAGTGGTATGATTCCCAGCTTGAGTAGACATACTCATGCTAGCTCGATATAAAATAGGACTGTAGCCATGGTAGCAAGGATAGTGGTAAACAGCATTATGGACTGGCCACCACGAGTACATACCCAGGAGGTGCAGGTAGGTTTGTACACAGGTTGTCTAGCCCATGCCATTGCTGCTGCCTTTGCTACAGCAGCTACATGACTACTTTTAGCATGCTAGCTCAATGAGAGTTAGTGTATGTCTACTCGAGCTGGAAATCACATCCCTAGCTCCAAATCTAGGTGTAGCCTTAGAAAATAGGGAATTCTTTAGTTCCTAACTAAGTAACTGAACAGAACAGTTATTTGCAGTAATGGTGATTCTTTGAAATGTTTTGTCCATGTGGACTTAAAATGTGCATGCACCTCATGCACACAAGATCACAAAGGGCATTAAAACCAATAGTAAAAGGCTCTATAGTCATATAAATAAGAAGAAAACAAGGAAAGAAGAATTGGGACTGCTAAGCACTGAGGAGGGGGTGGAGATTAAAGATATTTTAGGCATGTTCCACTATCTCAACAAATACTTTGCCTCAGTTTTTAATAAGGCTAATGAAGACCTTAGAGGTATTAGTAGGGTGGCTAATGAGGGCAAGGATATGGAGGTAGAAATTACCACATCCAAGGTGGAAGTCAAACTCGAACATCTTAATTGGACTAATTCGGGGGGCCTGGGTAATCTCCATCCAAGAATATTAAACAAACTGGCACATGAAATTGCAAGACCAATAGCAAGGATTTTTAATGAATCTGTAAACTCTGGGATTGTACCCTGTGATTGGAGAATTGCTAATATTGTTCCTATTTTTTTTAAAAAAGGGCGGGGGGGGGGGGGGATGATCCAGGAAAGTACAGGCCTGTTAGTTTGTCCTCAATTGTATGTAAGATCTTGATTTACACTTCAATATTCTCTCCAGACTAATACAAAAGCAATTTCTGGTGCTGGGAACGTGGATTCTGGGATCATTTTCCATTTGCAATGGGAGACCGGAAAATCCAATCCATATCTACATGAGATCTGGACTACTGATAGAAAATGGTGGGATCTGATCACCTGTACTGCTGAAGAGGGTCATTTATCCTGTGTGAATGAATGCCATTCTTGCTGTTATGTCTAAGTGTCTGGACTGTAGTGTCTGTGCAGTTCTGTAAATTCAAGATATGTCAAGTAACAAAACAATATCTGCTTTTTTCTCCTGGTTGGGTTTCACTTTCAGGTTCTCTATGCTCCAGTGTCTGGACTGCAGACAGCAAGGGGGAGTGTTTACTTGTTCATAAGCATCAGTTCCAACTGGAATTTTTTAAATATGTAAATATTTCTATTGGTCTTTGTTTTCCCAAAATCTTCTTTTTAAGAGATCTGGCTTTGGGCCAAATTTAAGTTTTGTGTCCTTTTTAACTGTAGAGGCCAATCTGTATTTAAAACCACACTAAAGACATCACTCTTCATAAACACTGACACTAATAATATCCCACAGGTTAATAGCATTTAAGTAAAAAGTTTACTTATCTGAAGAGTGTAGTGATATAACTCAAATGGAATACTTAGTGAGCACTTTCCTCCATGTCAGTTGCAGGTAAATATCAAATTGGGCTTTGTATCATCACAACCATATTTTGCTTAAAAGAATTTCCCCCACTCTTTCTAATAAATATCCCTTTTTACATTTGGGTTGTTCACTGCATACTCCATTAAGCATTTGCTTAACTCCTTCCCAGGAAAAATATAATTAAGCAAACAAATTCATCTGGAAAATATATTAGTGCCTTTTAACATTCAGCAGCTCTCTTGTGACATTTTTGCTGATTTTTCCAATATATTTTTATGGATATTCTCTGTCCCTTTACTGCTGCAGCTGCACCTACTTTTGTGGGCTATAGATGGCCAGAGTTCTCAGCAAACCCTGTTCACACATGCAAATACCTCACCTCATGTCATTTATCCTTTAAGCAGAGCCGAATAAAAAGCAGTAATCTTCATAGCCAATTTTTCCTGACACTGAAGGCAAGGATTTTCTGATAAAACTGATCAGAAGGGTTTTTCCAGCGCTCACAAGTAATATTGTTTTCTTTTGTATATTTACTCTTTGTAATTGGCCAAAGTCATTCTTGGTGAAAGTCCACTGAATTCAACAGGAGTTAGAGTGATACAGTGTATACCGTGTATGGCCTCCCCCAGCACTGTTTCCATTTACTCAATCCTGCAGTCTTTATACAGGGAAGACACACTAAAATCACTGCAAGTTTTCCTTACACAAAGAGCCAAATCCTGCATTCCTTACATAGGCAAAAGTATACTGATGTCAGTATTTTCATAATTGTCTTTTCCTTTTCATATAGGTGGGATCTTTGCTATAGTAAAACTATAACAAATTGCTAATAATGAAATTTTAGACCAGGAATTCTCAACTCTGTTCATACCAAACCACTCATTCAGCCAGTCATAACTCAACTACCTAGACGTGCCTCAGAACCTTTACAGCAATTACTATGATGCTTCAGAAAAGCTGCCTCAGAAATCAGCAAAATGTTTTTTTAAGGAGATGGTCAGAAAAAAATTGCCTAAACTGGTTTTTGTCAGAAAAAAATCTGTTTCAACAAAAGTGAATTATTTCACAAAAATGTATCAACTTTGACAAAATTTGCTGTGAAATAAAATTTCCAAAAGGAATTGGTTTTGGTTCTGGAAAACTTCAATTTTGGAAATTTTCAAAATTGTGTTTTGGAATTTTTAAATTTCAATTAAAATTATTTCATTTCTTTTTTAATTATTATTATTGCAGTAGTTTTATTATTTTTATATTATTTCATGGAATGTCCATAGTAGTAGAGTATAATATGAGACCAGCTCTATTGTTCGGTTGTTCCTGTCTAATATGCACTACTGCTTCTCAGAGGTCATATAACATGACATAATATTTTAAGTTATTTTATTTTTAAAATCATTAAGAGAAGCTGCTACTTATTTTTTGTTTTTCTGAACCATTTATTCAGAAATGGACATTTCCTGCAGAAATTTGCCTCTCAATAAAATTAAAAATAAACAGAAAAAAATTGACAGGAAATCTTTGACTAGCTTTGCTTAGAATTTAATGTTGTAAAACTTAAAATTATACCTATGATAGTTGTTCTTAAAGAAGAAATTGCTTATTTATTCACATTTAGGGCCTTCTTCTGAAATCACTTGTAGCACAAAGGGCCTGGATTGGTTGCCAGCAATAGGGGTTGAACACGGAACTTCTGCATCAACCAGCATAAGGCTCTAAGCTACACTTTTGAAGTCAATGGGGCTATGCACGTGGTAACTTTATTTACACGTGTAAGCGTTTGCGGAGTTAACCTGCTAACATACCATCATGAAAAACTGCTGCGGGAGCAAGCGCTTGTTCCTGGATGCTATAATTTTCCATATAAGCAATGATTTCTGTCTTCCATAGGCTAATGTGACACTGACTGCATGCAAAACAACACACCACCTAAAGCAATGTGATCCCAGTGTTCAATATTTTACTGTAGTAATGGTATTAATCTTATTATGGTTCTAGCAGATTAAAACTAATTTTAAATTATTCATCTTTCCTCTTCCATTTTTAAGAGCTAAGTTACAATTATTTTTCTCATCCTATAGTCAAGAGTATAAGTAAACAACCTTCTTGAAGGTTATTACCAATGCTACTCCATGGATCAAAGGTCACTTATGTACTGAGCAGCCATAACTCTCCTGGGCCCCAAACCCATCCTCTGCATTACGGCTCTAAATTCCAGCAATCTTGTGAGAAGAAATGTCCTCAAGTACCTCCTGAACCCCCAGCCCAGACTACCTACAGTAGTACAACTCATCATGGAACAATATTGGTGAGTAAGTCGTGGTAAGTAAATAGCTGGGAGAAATATTTGAGCCATTCCCACAGGGCATGTGTGTTTGTGGAAATAAATGTGCTGAGTGTTGGGTTCAACAGTGAAGGTTTTGGTTTGGCAGACATTTGCACTGAAGCACTGGTATTTGTGTTGTAACACTCTTGCAACATCGCAAAATGCAAATGGCTTACATCATGCCAAACTATGTTGTGGTAGCCCTTTTGTGGATTACAAAGTTGAACAGAGGATTTTCTGCTTCCCTTCAGAGGGTTCAGAAATAAAATGCTGGAGTCTGTACAGGGAGAGAATTCCTTTAATGAGACAAATGCGTCCTTTGTCAGGAAAGATACAGGTTAATTCATCTCAGAGCCTACCCAGATTCATTAGTGACCAACAGAATTTGCTGAAAAAATGGCATATGTTTGTCACATCCACCACATTACCAGCCTTTCCTGGCCCAGACTGATTGGCCTCATCCATTATTCTAACTCATTTGACTCTCAACACACAATCTAAATGCATTTAGATTAATTGTGCAAGACTGACATGCAACACAATGGTAGAACTTCAAAAACTGAAAACATGCATATGTATCAGTAGTAAACACAGGCAGAAGTTTCCTTTTGAAAAGTTAAGACACTAGTAAATATCTGACATCATAAGTTCCCTGAGTGTTAATGGAGACCATAAGAGACATATGCATTTATTTTATGGAGCACAATTAAAACCATTAAAAGAACCTTAAAACCTTTGTGGTGAAAAATGTCCCAGTCCTGCTAGCATGCACTGCAAGATGTCTAGAAGTGATGTAAGAGTTGAGAGGCTCCTACCAATAAACATTTTTCCTACATAGAAACATTTTTGAATAAAAGACAATGGTAGCAAATTCCAACTCGCAACACTATCCGATGCTTTACAGATGTTCCTTATCTATTATTATTTTGTGAGCATCACCAATCTATTCAGTGCCATACAGAACATAAAAATAAGATACACTCCTTGCTTCAAGGAGCTCCCATTCTTAAAGGCCATCAGAGAAGGTTCTTATAATCTAATTAGGTAACATGCGGTATGTTAACTAAGACTGAGTTTAAACACAGAGGAGGAAAAATCACAAGTTATCTTTAGTGCCATCCTCTAACTCAGAATCTGAAAAATTCTAGAAGCTTGAACTTCACATGAAATTTTGTATTTTTTTTCTTTTTTGGTAGGGCACAAGGAGAGTGTTGTGTCTAAAAATGGCAAACCTTTGCATGGTTTTAGTTTTGCCATTCTCAGTTGATCGTTGGTGTTGCAAAACTGAAATCAGTGGAAGAGGTCTCATTTAACATGAACCCCCAAAGTGTGGAATGGAGAGGTTATGGATAAATGGCTCCAGATTTACTCTCTCTGTTTCATAACAAGATATGTTAAAACTGAACGTGACGTTGGTTCTGCAAAGCCTTGTTGGTTGGGATGGTGATATGAAAATCCACAGGCTTTGGTTCCCCCTCAAGCTGAATCCCCAAGGTTTAGAGGGGAGTGTTTTCAGATAAACAATTGCAGTTTTGACACATGCAGCAAGATCTTGTGGAATCATCCTGCTGTTACATATTCCTTAGCTTGTGCTGTACAAGCTGTTCTCATCTACCACCACCTGAACGGTTAACAGAGAAAGGAGAAAAGCAGATACATAATTTGTAGTCTGTGTGAGCACTTTGGGCTTCCTGTTTTCATCTAGAGTTTGCTTGGATGGAATTTATTTGTATATTTTTGGATCAGAATTGTTGTAGAGACAGACTTACTCTGTGCTAGATTTGATTTTAAAATGTATCTGCCACTTGCATACATGTTTTCCCCCTAGAAATTCTGCAGTGTCTGTTCTACTGTATATCTTCATCTCAACAGGGATTCTTTCTGTGTGGACCTTTCTTTGTTACGTGGCTGGAGTTTAACCCAGCCTTGTGTTTGCTTGTCCTGGAATTGATTTGGGGTCTGTGAGGGGTTCCCCCTTCCACTGCCCGCCCCCCATTCTGACTAAATTTTGAAATTGGAAGAACAACCGAGTGGCTTAATTATTGTAAGAAATATAACTAACTGTATTTCCTGAATAAGCTTTTGGCTATGATTATGAGAATGCTGTCTGCTAGAAGAGTGACTAACAGAGAGCTCAATCTGAGATTGATTTAGAGACATATTTTCATTTTTAATTGCATTTTGAGAGCAAGTGAAACAAAGTGGTTTTACTTCTGTAAGAAATGTGTTTGCTTCCCTTACTCAGTTTTGCATCTGCAAGAACTTCATGGGAGTGTGTCCTGCTCTGCTCTGCTTTGTTTGTGCTTCTGCAAACTCAACTCAAACAGGCAAACCAATTTAGATGATAAAATACCAACCCAAACTTTTACCATTTAACTATGCCTTCCCTTCACCTCAGTACAAGCCGGCACAACTGCTAGTTGATTTGCTACGCTCCAATACTAGTTAGTTAAAAGCTCTTCTGTTCTGGGGCATGGAATGATCTGTTGTTTAATTCCAGAACAGCAGGATCAGCAGAGGACCAGTTAAGGCTCCTGGTCTTTACCAGGCAAACTACCTTCTTCTCTGAAAAAGGGTAAAGGACAAGGTTGGGTGAGTACCCCCAGAGAATCATACCCCAAGAAGACAGAAAGTAGGGATAGTTCTGGCAGGTTGCACAGCCTGGGGCCACATGGGGTCTCAGGTTGGTATTGTATAACACTAACCATGGGAGTCAGTGAATGCTGCCCCTTGTCATATAACAGGGGTGACCCTTACCCAGATCATATGATGATGGCCTGGAAATAAAGACCAGATTTTTTCCCCAGCACTCTTGTGTGTCAGATTTTTTGCAAAGATGGGTCAAATGAAGCATTCTGAATCCCTCAGTTTGGAAATGAGCCTGACAGAGACCTGGAGGAGGTCCTTGGCACATTTCCAGATAGTAGCACTCACAGTGTTGTTATTTCTCAGGATTTTTGCAGTCATTGGTGTATTTCTTAAAGCACAACCTTCTAGAATCAAGAGATTGCATGAGGATTTTGACTTTCTTTTTTTTTTAAGTAAGTTTCAAGCCTTCGGAGTTGTGTAGAAAAGCTTGAAAACATGAAATGAGTGCAGCCCGAAAACTCAGAAACCAGAAGATAAATAAATAGAACCAAAAATATATTATTTTTTTTAAAAAAATCTCATGATTTCTAAGCTGATCTCATGATTTTGTGGGGGGGAGGAGGGGCAGGCCTTACTCATGCTTTTGGAATGCTTGAGGTAAACAGTGCTGCACTCAGTTAATATTCTTGGTAAAAGAAAAGTGGGTGGAGGGAGACGTGATTATTTTGAAGGCTCACACTTACATATCTTAACAGACTCATCAAATGTGCTCAGACATGTCCATCATTTATGCAACTCTCTTTTGGAAGAAAAACTTTCGTCAGAGGAACTGTAGTTGCTGAAGAAAGCACACCTTCACCTCCACTATAACAACAGGATTAATCTGATATTTCTTCACATTAACCTTTTTGCCACTTAATGTAATAACAGTTATAGAGTTGAGAAATTAAGCACTCAGAATCAGGATGTTATAAAAGTGAAGGTTGAAAGTTCAGTTTTAATTAACAATGCCCATTTGTGTAATTATCTTAAAATACGGTCTCTATTATACATTTGACAAATAATACAATATATAATACAGCATATACCATAATAAAAATTGAGAACACTACAGAGAAAATTAATTTAAAAAGTATTATTTAAAGAAGGCAATTTTTGCACTTATTAGCATTTTTCTATTTGTAATGCATTTGATAATGGATGCCCCAGTTAATTATGCCTTTGTTAAGAAATGGTCACATTTAAACAATCTTAATTATAAAACTATTATTTTTACTGAGCCATAAAATTACGAATTCCATTTTTTTCTAAATTGGCATGAATTTAAGTCTCAGTGATATTTACAAAAAATGATGTTCAAATTTCCTAGGTTTATTCATCTGAGTTATCTGAGGAATTTTCTTATGGTAATATCAGTGTTCCTATTACGAAAACACAGAAAGAAATATGTTCAGTCTTTCAATGACAAAAATAAATAATAAAAAATTAATTTGTAGGCTGAGACAAATCAAGATACCAGCCTAGAAGGAATTTTTCTGAGAAAATTCTGAGCAACTGAAAGAAAGAGGTAGAATGTATGGTAGGGTGGAACTTTATCTTAAATACAATGGGTGGAAATGTTTGTTAACTCTTGATGGAAGTAATTCTATTATTTGTAAATGTTGTTGTTGATTTAATGTGAACCTTTTAGGTAAAATCCTGGCTCCACTGAAGTCAATGGGAGTTTGCCATTGACTGCACTGGGCCCAGGATTTTACCCTTTGTATCCAGAATGGTTTTACTCATCTAGCTGTGGATAAAACTCAAGTTTAAACCTGTTTGGATTACGACAATAGAAATGAGTGGTAACCATTAGATTTATCCATTGTGCCATGTCATTGGCTACAAATTTCCTTGACTTTCATTTCAATGATTTTCAAAGGTGCTCATCATTCTAGGGCCTGTGGAATATGTGGTATCCATTAAAATTTCATTTAGGAAAAGACTGTTTTTAGAAGTTTATAGAAAAAGTGTAATTCCCTTATGGTATGATAAGCCAATGAACATTTGTTCTGATTATGTCATGAACCTAATTTAGCATTCTATGGGTTGATTCTTTTCTCACATGATATGTTGATGGAATGTTTTTATCATGGATTTTTGTGCATGCTCCTAGAAATTTCTCTCTTCCATGTGCAGTTCAGTTAAGGTCTGTATAACTGAAGTTTTTGTTTTTTTTTAACTGGCCTCTGGACTCCTAATAATTCCAGTGGTCTAAAGACAACAGGAAGTCATAGCTGTCTTATGACTTTGTCAGGCAGTCTTCAGACTTTTTATGGGCTTGCGGCTTTTAAGATTGTATAAATATATCTTTAAATCATAGTTTTTTTGTATATAGCCATGCCTCTCAAATTTGCTTTTTTTTCTGACTTCTGGCATACATTGTGGAAGCTGTCCATAAATCAATGCCAGGGTTTGATGATTCCAAACATTATTTTAATATTTATTGGGATACAGATACAGAGAACTGCATGGAATTTTCTGAGATGTTAGGTTCTCATAATGTTATCCTCCACATTCATTAGCCAACACATTATGAATGGCTATATCTGGATCTATAGAATCACTTACACCTTTCGGACCTCTAAATTGGAACACCGTGCCTAGGTGGTGCTCCATCTTTGCCCTCTTCTTATATCTTTATTATTGCCTCAGTCAACCTCTCTACTCCCAGAACCTTCCTTTACAAAAGTATTAGGATAGCAATTCAAAGGGTTAAAAAAGAGTAATATTCCAAAACAAAATGTTCAAGTCCCGAAGGTTGCACAGCTTGTAGTCAGAGAGCTAAATATTGATCCTATTGAAGTCAATGTTAAAACACTGAATGACTTCAGTGAGATCAGAATTGGGCCCTAAATACCTAAGATAAAAGGTTTAATCTCTCTTCTGGCCTGGATATCAATTTATTTTTCAGGATTCTCCAAGATACTGATTTCAGTACACCTTATTTCATAGCCGTCCTTAGGTCAGTCAATGCAGCTGCATCAGAACTTCTGTGATCCAAATGCACAAGATTATTTAGAGGCTGGGATGTCACTCAACTAACCCTGTCACTTGTTGATGTTTCAGGCAAGAACAGTATTCTGATTGTTTGTATAGAAGGAGAATACTATTTTGAGCAAGACATACTTTGCTGTCTTGAGTATGTCACAACAATTAAATACAAATGAGATCTTGTTTAATTATTCTGCATCATTTCTGAAGTATCTTTTTTCCCCCTGCCTATCACTATGTTGAGTTCCATTTTATAAAATGGGCAAATATTTGAGTTGAACATATACTGCTGGAGTTAAATTTCAAGTAACTAAAGCCTCTTTTCAACCAGTTCAAGTCCTGAATTATCCAGCTTCATTCAGCTGTCATCTGTGGTACACTTTGATATATTTAACAAACAGTCTCTGTCACAACCACAATACCTTGGAATATTACCATTTTTACATTTATCAACATTCTGAACCCAAATCTTTTTTCTTATATGAGCAACAGTCGGCACATATCTTTGTATATATATAATATAAACAGCTGCGGGTTTCCACAACTTCAGAACATTCTGTATTTGTTTTCTATTTAAAAAAAATAAAAATTTGTGAAAAAGTGTTTGAAAACATATATTTAATTCATAGCAGATGCTACATAAAACAGCCCAGTATTTTCACAAACAGAAAAGCAAGAGGTTCAATTCTTAAATCTAATTAACAAAAACAATTTAACTTTATTTACTTAACCCATTTAATGGATTTTGATAACCATTTAAGTTCACAATCGGTCATCAAAAGCAATGCAGTGAACATTTTAGGCAGGTATCCGGAAGCCAAGAAATTCACACTCAACTGAAGCATAGCAAACATTACTCAATGTCTACTGTGGATGTCCCCAATGGCCCTTAACAGGGGAAAGTGAAGTTTGTTTAAAAAAAAACACAACAAAAAACAAGCTATGTGAACTTTGAATTACCTACGATGAAGCTGATTCATGAGGTTAATGAGAACACCAACCAAAACTTCTCCAGCGTCAACACCTGCAGACCAGGATGTCAGCAACTGACTTTCTAATTTGATTGATTTGCCAGCCTAAAAATATTAATCAGAACAGATGTTCTCTTAATTTCATATAGCTCCATGAAACAAACTTAAATCAGGACCCAGAAACACCTATATTTCATTTTCTACGGTGGGCTAAGCGGGGAGAGGAAGGCTAAGAGTGTTTCCGCTATTTTCCTTTGTTATTCCGAAAGTTTCTCCAGTCATAATGAACAGGAAATAACAGCAGATGAACTAGTAGTAACTGAACTAAGTCAGAATGAAGCAAAAAATATGTGTTGTGGAAGGTCTCTAGAAAGTGAAAATTATCAAATGTAATATTTTGAAAGCAATATCTAGAAGGAAAAGTAAGTTCTCCATTACATGATTGTCCATATGTGCATTCCACTTTTAACATGCATGCTCCCCATGTGCCAGAGATCAGAGTATTTTGGCCAGCAGTGTCCATTGTGGCCGTACATTCAGCCTGAATATCCTAACATCCTGGTCTGAGGACAGGAAAGGGCAGAGCGGGCCAATCATGATTCAGTTCCTGTCACTGCCCCCTTGCTTCAAGAATGAGCTGTTCACTGACTGTTGTTAAACAACCTTCTAGCTCTTTTCAATTTTGTAAATAGTATATTTAATAAGAAATTTCAGAGTAGCAGCCGTGTTAGTCTGTATTCGCAAAAAGAAAAGGAGTACTTGTGGCACCTTAGAGATTAACCAATTTATATGAGCATAAGCTTTCGTGAGCTACAGCTCACTTCATCGGATGCATAAAAAGTGGAAAATACAGTGAGGAGATTTATATACACACAGACCATGAAGAAAGAAGTGAAGAAAGAAGTGGTTCGGGACTATTTAGAAAAACTGGACGTGCACAAGTCCATGGGGCCGGATGCTTTGCATCCGAGAGTGCTAAAGGAATTGGCGGATGTGATTGCAGAGCCATTGGCCATTATCTTTGAAAGCTCATGGTGATCGGGGGAAGTCCCGGAAGACTGGAAAAAGGCTAATGTAGTGCCAATCTTTAAAAAAGGGAAGAAGGAGGATCCTGGGAACTACAGGCCAGTCAGCCTCACCTCAGTCCCCGGAAAAATCATGGAGCATGTCCTCAAGGAATCAGTTCTGAAGCACTTAGACGAGAGGAAAGTGATCAGGAACAGTCAGCATGGATTCACCAAGGGAAAGTCATGCCTGACTAATCTAATTGCCTTCTATGATGAGATAACTGGTTCTGTGGATGAAGGGAAAGTAGTGGACATGTTATTCCTTGACTTTAGCAAAGCTTTTGACATGGTATCCCACAGTATTCTTGTCAGCAAGTTAAAGAAGTATGGGCTGGATGGATGCATCATAAGGTGGGTAGAAAGTTGGCTAGATTGTCGGGCTCAACGGGTAGTGATCAATGGCTCCATGTCTAGTTGGCAGCCGGTATCTAGCGGAATGCCCCCAAGGTCGGTCCTGGGGCCGGTTTTGTTCAATATCTTCATTAATGATCTGGAGGATGGTGTAGATTGCACCCTCAGCAAGTTTGCGGATGACACTAAACTGGGAGGAGTGGTAGATACGCTGGAGGGTAGGGATAGGATACAGAGGGACCTAGACAAATTGGAGGATTGGGCCAAAAGAAATCTGATGAGGTTCAACAAGGACAAGTGCAGAGTCCTGCACTTAGGACGGAAGAATGCAATGCACCGCTTCAGACTGGGGACCGAATGGCTAGGCAGCAGTTCTGCAGAGAAGGACCTAGGGGTGACAGTGGACAAGAAGCTGGATATGAGTCAACAGTGTGCCCTTGTTGCCAAGAAGGCCAATGGCATTTTGGGGTGTATAAGTAGGGGCATTGCCAGCAGATCGAGGGACGTGATCGTTCCCCTCTATTCGACATTGGTGAGGCCTCATCTGGAGTACTGTGTCCAGTTTTGGGCCCCACACTACAAGAAGGAAGTGGATAAATTGGAGAGAGTCCAGCGAAGGGCAACAAAAATGATTAGGGGTCTGGAACACATGACTTATGAGGAGAGGCTGAGGGAACTGGGATTGTTTAGTCTACAGAAGAGAAGAATGAGGGGGGATTTGATAGCTGCTTTTAACTACCTGAAAGGTGGATCCAAAGAGGATGGATCTAGACTATTCTCAGTGATAGCAGATGACAGGACAAGGAGTAATGGTCTCAAGTTGCAGTGGGGGAGATTTAGGTTGGATATTAGGAAAAACTTTTTCACTAGGAGGGTGGTGAAACACTGGAATGCGTTACCTAGGGAGGTGGTGGAATCCCCTTCCTTAGAAGTTTTTAAGGTCAGGCTTGACAAAGCCCTGGCTGGGATGATTTAGTTGGGGATTGGTCCTGCTCTGGGCAGGGGGTTGGACTAGATGACCTCCAGAGGTCCCTTCCAACTCTGATATTCTATGATTCTATGAAAAAATGGGTGTTTATCATACACATTGTAAGGAGGGTGATCACTTAAGATGAGCCATTACCAGCAGGAGAGTGGGGTGGGGGGAGAGAAAACCTTTTGAAGTGATAATCAAGGTGGGCCATTTCCAGCACATTTCCAGGAGTTAACAAGAACGTCTGAGGAACAGTGGGGGGGGGGAGGAATAAACAAGGGGAAATAGTTTTACTTTGTATAATGACTCAACCACTCCCAGTCTCTATTCAAGCCTAAGTTAATTGTATCCAACTTGCAAATTAATTCCAATTCAGCAGTCTCTTGTTGGAGTCTGTTTTCGAAGTTTTTTGGTGAAGAATAGTCACTTTTAGATCAGAAATCGAGATCTGTGGCCCTGCCTAGTATACATCAGCTGGCTCATTTTAAGGATCTGCTCAAGAGGGTCTCAAACTCTTTGTAAATTCCTTTTGAAGATATTCAGGAGCCCACCTAGAGACTGATTGATATCCTACAAACTTCCACATCTGGTAAAATACTGCTTCTCATTAATGAGTCTATTATGGACCCAGAAAAGGTTTTTGGCAGACTCTGGCCACAGCAGAGACTACCTCTCAGAAGGCAGACAAGAAATACCAGATCCATCAAGGAAGGGTTGAATTCTTTTACGGTCATCCTGTGCCATCTTCTTTAGTAGTGACAGCTACTAATGAGATGTCATGACAAGAATATAAGACCACATCAAAGGAATCTGAGGCTAAATTACTGGATTTATTAGGCTGTAAATCTTATTCATTGGCTAGTTTGCAATTCAGAGCGGCTAATTATCAGGCACTGTTGGTCAGGTATGGTCTTGTTAACTACAAAAAGTCTTCAGCATTTTCAGACAAGCTGCTTTCTAGAAATGAAGGTCAGTTAGTTACCAAAATCAGCCTGCAAGTTGCTCTGGATGTGGCGGACATTGCCTCAAGGTCAATGGCCTCAGCATACTGATGAGATGAGCCTCATTACTTTGGGGCTCTGACTTCCCTTCCCTCAAAAGGTTCAGTTCATGCTGGAAGACTTGCTCTTTGAAGTGTCAGAATATTCAGCTGTAAGACAGATGATACTTTTCATATATTGAGGGATACTAGAGCTACATGAAAAGGAGTACTTGTGGCACCTTAGAGACTAACAAATTTACTTGAGCATAAGCTTTCATGAGCTACAACTCACTTCATCGGATGCATCCAGTGGAAAATACAGTAGGGAGATTTATACACACAGAGAACATGAAACAATGGGTGTTATCATACACACTGCAAGGAGAGCGATCACTTAAGATGAGCTAATACCAGCAGGAGAGCGGGGGGAAGAAAACCTTTTGTAGTGATAATCAAGGTGGGCCATTTCCAGCAGTTGACAAGAACATCTGAGGAACAGTGGGGGGCGGGGGAATAAACATGGGGAAATAGTTTTACTTTGTGTAGTGACCCATCCACTCCCAGTCTCTATTCAAGCCTAAGTTAATTGTATCCAGTTTGCAAATTAATTCCAAATCAGCAGTCTCTCGTTGGAGTCTGTTTTTGAAGACTTTTTGTTGTAATATTGCGACTTTTAGGTCTGTAATCGAGTGACCAGAGAGATTGAAGTGTAGACAGGCCAGTCCTTCCTTACAGATAGCCCCCCAACATGAAGCAAAGACTCACCAGCAACCACATACCACACAACAGAACCACTAACCCAGGAACCTATCCTTGCAACAAAGCCCATTGCCAACTGTGTCTACATATCTATTCAGGGGACACCATCATAGGGCCTAATCACATCAGCTACACTATCAGAGGCTCGTTCACCTGCACATCTACCAATGTGATATATGCCATCATGTGCCCACAATGCCCCTCTGCCATGTACATTGGTCAAACTGGACAGTCTCTACATAAAAGAGTAAATGGACACAAATCAGATGTCAAGAATTATAACATTCATAAACCAGTTGGAGAACATTTCAATCTCTCTGGTCACTCAATTACAGACCTAAAAGTCGCAATATTACAACAAAAAGACTTCAGAAACAGACTCCAACGAGAGACTGCTGAATTGGAATTAATTTGCAAACAGGACACCATTACATTAGGCTTGAATAGAGACTAGGAGTGGATGGGTCATTACACAAAGTAAAACTATTTCCCCATGTTTATTCCCCCGCCCCCCACTGTTCCTCAGACGTTCTTGTCAACTGCTGGAAATGGCCCACCTTGATTATCACTACAAAAGGTTTTCTCCCCTCCCCCTCCACTCTCCTGCTGGTATTAGCTCATCTTAAGTGATCGCTCTCCTTGCAGTGTGTATGATAACACCCATTGTTTCATGTTCTCTGTGTGTATAAATCTCCCCACTGTATTTTTCCACTGAATGCATCCGATGAAGTGAGCTGTAGCTCATGAAAGCTTATGCTCAAATAAATTTGTTAGTCTCTAAGGTGCCACAAGTCCTCCTTTTCTTTTTGCGAATACAGACTAACACGGCTGCTACTCTGAAACTAGAGCTACATGTAGATCCCCCCAAGGTCTACACTCTGGCACCTGAAAGAAAACATGTTAGACATCATACCTATCTACTTCAGGACAAGTTCAAGAACATGTCTGTCTTAATAGCCCAATTAGAGTAAACCCCAAATACTATAGTACGAGCTTGTATCGTCCTGCTCATGGTACATGCAGGGCTGGTTAAGATCCCTGTACATCCCTATCCAACTTCAATTGGATATGCCTGCACTAGACCTCTCCTCCCTGAAATGGTGGAAGGAGCCAGAGATGTTTAATATTTCCATTAATGGAAATTGGAGGCATTAATCAATGCATTCAGATGAGACTATTCCCCACTATACAAGATTTACAGTTCCATTTGTAGTCTTGTAATAAATTAATAGCTTTCACCAAAAATAGTCTCAGAGATGCAGTTCATGGTCTTTCTCATTAACACTGGACTCTGGAATTTTCTCATTCTCTCATCTTCATCCACACCAGTACTACCAAAAGACACAAGGGATCTTTTTCCTTTTATTCATTAGAGTTTTGTTTAACAGATGTTCATTCTGAAAATTTGGTTTAAAAATATAGCTATATGAAACATAACAGTTTTCTCAATAGTTCCCAAACGAGACATACCTAGTCTTAATTTGTCTCACCATGGATCCTGGAGATTCTTCTGTGGCCACAGATGGCTGCACCTTCTACTCCCAATAAACCCCCACCCTATGAGTCCCAAGGTATTCTGGGTCAATAGAACTGCTTAAGTCTTGTTACATTTTTGTTTTAATACATATAGAATGAGTAATGTTTGACATGGACCATTTCCTAATTTGGGCTGAATTTTCTCTCTCTTCTGTTTCATTAAAGCTTTAAATGTGAAAAAGGTTTCCAGTACATTTTAGACTCAGACCAAGAAACCAATAATAATTTATGTACAAAAACAATTGAAATGAGCATCCCATTGCTCAGTGGCCTACAACACATTAAATTGGTCTCCAAGTAACTTAAGCAATATGAGGGTTTGCCTGCTGGACAGCTCTCAATTTTTAAACTGGAACAAAATGACAGATGATCAGGAAAATCTAATTTAGTTTTCCTTAGACTAATCTACTTGCCAGTTTGCTACATTTGCCAAATGGAAATACAGAAATAAAGAGAATACTACTCTCTCACACACATGCTTTCAAATATCTGTATATGTGCATGCCTATTGATATGATCATTTTTGGAAGGATTTTAGTTGGCTATTTTGGACAGAAAGGTGTATTTGATTAGCTAAAGATGGTTGTACATAGGCAGATAAATATCCCCAAAATATAGAGTTAATAGCATATGATAAATATGGGCTGCTATACTGGAGGGGAATAGAAAGGTGCATGGGTTCTCATTCCAATTCACATTATGACATTTGGATAAATTTTTATAGTTTATTATTTGTTTCCAGTAGTGTCCACAGTTTGGTAGGCACAGCCCCTGCCCATGAGAGTTTTCACTGTGAAATATTAGAGATACCAACGCTTATATGTTTGTGACCCTGGGAGCCCCTCAAGGCCACCTGGCAGAGGGTCCTTGATACTATAAGTCATATAATGCTTGACACACTCACTATCCCCAACAGAATGTTGTCATAATATGGATCTAAAAAGTGTCATGTAAGGTATCATATGTAAATTGGTGACATGTTGGTCCCAAAAATCATTGTGTGTGGGCTGGGAATATGTTCTTGTAATGTGTTTGGGAGGCTGTGCACACACAAAGTCTGATAAAGCCTAGACAAAGGAATATGGATTTGCCTGTCCGACTGGCTTGTTTGCAGGCAGGGATTCATGAAAGTATGTTTACATATAAGGTAAACAAAGCCACCAAGCTAATAAATGGAGGGAAGAGCTTAGTGAGCTCACCAAGGGACAGAGAACTGACTTTGGGTAGCATAAGGGGAGCAAGAAGTCATTTTAGTTATCCATCATTTAGGGCAGATAGGGATCAACACCCTGTGGAAGGTGGATCCTCTTGGGCTGAGGTCAGGAGCTGCTGATAACTTGGTGTAAATGAGAAACTATTGTAGGCAAAGATAGAACTTGCTAGAATTAAGTTTTAGTAACTAGCAAGTGTGTTTTGTCTTGTTTGTAACCATACCTGTCTCTTTTTCTCTTGCTTAGTAGCACTTAAACCTCTGTTCTTTATTAATAAACTAATACTTGTTTTATTACAGAAACCATCTCAGGCCATGTCTACACTACGGAATAAGGTCGAATTTATAGAAGTCAGTTTTTTAGAAATCGGTTTTATATATTCGAGTGTGTGTGTCCCCACAGAAGTGCATTAAGTGCATTAAGTCGGCGGAATGCTTCCACAGTACCGAGGCTAGAGTCGACTTCCGGAGCGTTGCACTGTGGGTAGCTATCCCACAGTTCCCGCAGTCTCCGCTGCCCATTGGAATTCTGGGTTGAGATCCCAATGCCTGATGGGGCTGAAACATTGTCACGGGTGGTTCTGGGTACATATCGTCAGTCCCCCCTTCCCTCCCTCCCTCCCTCCGTGAAAGCAAGGGCAGACAATCGTTTCGCGCCTTTTTTCCTGAGTTACCTGTGCGGACGCCATACCACCGCAAGCATGGAGCCTGCTCAGGTAACCGTCACCGTATGTCTCCTGGGTGCTGGCAGACGCGGTACGGCATTGCTACACAGTAGCAGCAACCCATTGCCTTCTGGCAGCAGACGGTACAGTACTACTGGTAGCCGTCCTCGTCATGTCCGAGGTGCTCCTGGTCGCCTGTGTGAGGTCGATCAGGAGCGCCTGGGCAGACATGGGCGCAGGGACTAAATTTTTAGTGACCTGACCAGGTCATTCTCTTAAGTCCGGCAGTCAGTCCTATTGAACCGTCTTATGGTGAGCAGGCAGGCAATATGGATTGCTAGCAGTCCTATTGTACCGTCTTCTGCCGAGCAGCCATGAGATGTGGATGGCATGCAGTCCTTCTGCACCGTCTGCTGCCAGCCAAAGATGTAAAAGATAGATGGAGTGGATCAAAACAAGAAATAGACCAGATTTGTTTTGTACTCATTTGCCTCCTCCCCTGTCTAGGGGACTCATTCCTCTAGGTCACACTGCAGTCACTCACAGAGAAGGTGCAGCGAGGTAAATCTAGCCATGTATCAATCAGAGGCCAGGCTAACCTCCTTGTTCCAATAAGAACAATAACTTAGGTGCACCATTTCTTATTGGAACCCTCCGTGAAGTCCTGCCTGAACTACTCCTTGATGTAAAGCCACCCCCTTTCTTGATTTTAGCTCCCTGAAGCCAACCCTGTAAGCCGTGTCGTCAGTCGCCCCTCCCTCCGTCAGAGCAACGGCAGACAATCGTTCCGCGCCTTTTTTCTGTGCGGACGCCATACCAAGGCAAGCATGGAGGTTGCTCAGCTCACTTTGGCAATTAGGAGCACATTAAGCACCACACGCATTATCCAGCAGTATATGCAGCACCAGAACCTGGCAAAGCGATACCGGGCAAGGAGGCGACGTCAGCGCGGTCACGTGAGTGATCAGGACATGGACACAGATTTCTCTGAAAGCATGGGCCCTGCCAATGCATGCATCATGGTGCTAATGGGGCAGGTTCATGCTGTGGAATGCCGATTCTGGGCTCGGGAAACAAGCACAGACTGGTGGGACCGCATAGTGTTGCAGGTCTGGGACAATTCCCAGTGGCTGCGAAACTTTCGCATGCGTAAGGGCACTTTCATGGAACTTTGTGACTTGCTTTCCCCTGCCCTGAAGTGCATGAATACCAAGATGAGAGCAGCCCTCACAGTTGAGAAGCGAGTGGCAATAGCCCTGTGGAAGCTTGCAACGCCAGACAGCTACCGGTCAGCTGGGAATCAATTTGGAGTGGGCAAATCTACTGTTGGGGCTGCTGTGATGCAAGTAGCCCACGCAATCAAAGATCTGCTGATATCAAGGGTAGTGACCCTGGGAAACGTGCAGGTCATAGTGGATGGCTTTGCTGCAATGGCATTCCCTAACTGTGGTGGGGCCATAGACGGAACCCATATCCCTATCTTGGCACCGGAGCACCAAGCCGGCGAGTACATAAACCGCAAGGGGTACTTTTCAATAGTGCTGCAAGCTCTGGTGGATCACAAGGGACATTTCACCAACATCAACGTGGGATGGCCGGGAAAGGTACATGACGCTCGCATCTTCAGGAACTCTGGTCTGTTTCAAAAGCTGCAAGAAGGGACTTTATTCCCAGACCAGAAAATAACTGTTGGTGATGTTGAAATGCCTATATGTATCCTTGGGGACCCAGCCTACCCCTTAATGCCATGGCTCATGAAGCCGTACACGGGCAGCCTGGACAGTAGTCAGGAGCTGTTCAACTACAGGCTGAGCAAGTGCAGAATGGTGGTAGAATGTGCATTTGGACGTTTAAAGGCGCGCTGGCGCAGTTTACTGACTCGCTTAGACCTCAGCGAAACCAATATTCCCACTGTTATTACTGCTTGCTGTGTGCTCCACAATATCTGTGAGACTAAGGGGGAGACGTTTATGTTGGGGTGGGAGGTTGAGGCAAATCGCCTGGCTGCTGGTTACGCGCGGCCAGACACCAGGGCGGTTAGAAGAGCACAGGAGGGCGCGGTACGCATCAGAGAGGCTTTGAAAACCAGTTTCATGACTGGCCAGGCTACGGTGTGAAAGTTCTGTTTGTTTCTCCTTGATGAAACCCCCCGCCCCTTGGTTCACTCTACTTCCCTGTAAGCTAACCACCCTCTCCTCCTCCCTTCGATCACCGCTTGCAGAGGCAATAAAGTCATTGTTGCTTCACATTCATGCATTCTTTATTCATTCATCACACAAATAGGGGGATGACTACCAAGGTAGCCCAGGAGGGGTGGTGGAGGAGGGAAGGAAAATGCCACACAGCACTCTAAAAGTTTACAACTTTAAAATTTATTGAATGACAGCCTTCTTTTTTTGGGGCAATCCTCTGTGGTGGAGTGGCTGGTTGGCCGGAGGCCCCCCCACCGCGTTCTTGGGCGTCTGGGTGTGGAGGCTATGGAACTTGGGGAGGAGGGCGGTTGGTTACACAGGGGCTGTAGTGGCAGTCTGTGCTCCAGCTGCCTTTGCTGCAGCTCAACCATACACTGGAGCATACTGGTTTGGTCCTCCAGCAGCCTCAGCATTGAATCCTGCCTCCTCTCATCACGCTGCCGCCACATTCGAGCTTCAGCCCTCTCTTCAGCCCGCCACTTACTCTCTTCAGCCCGCCACCTCTCCTCCTGGTCATTTTGTGCTTTCCTGCAGTCTAACATTATTTACCTCCACGCATTCGTCTGTGCTCTGTCAGTGTGGGAGGACAGCATGAGCTCGGAGAACATTTCATCTCGAGTGCGTTTTTTTTTCTTTCTAATCTTCACTAGCCTCTGGGAAGGAGAAGATCCTGTGATCATTGAAACACATGCAGCTGGTGGAGAAAAAAAAAGGGACAGCGGTATTTAAAAAGACACATTTTATAAAACACTGGCTACACTCTTTCAGGGTAAACCTTGCTGTTAACATTACATACATAGCACATGTGCTTTCGTTACAAGGTCGCATTTTGCCTCCCCCCACCGCGTGGCTACCCCCTCAACCCTCCCCCCTCCCTGTGGCTAACAGCGGGGAACATTTCTGTTCAGCCGCAGGCAAACAGCCCAGCAGGAATGGGCTCCTCTGAGTGTCCCCTGAAGAAAAGCACCCTATTTCAACCAGGTGACCATGGATTATATCTCACTCTCCTGAGGATAACACAGAGAGATAAAGAACGGATGTTGCTTGAACGCCAGCAAACATACACTGCAATGCTTTGTTGTACAATGATTCCCGAGTACGTGTTACTGGCCTGGAGTGGTAAAGTGTCCTACCATGAAGGACGCAATAAGTCTGCCCTCCCCAGAAACCTTTTGCAAAGGCTTTGGGAGTATATCCAGGAGAGCCGCGAATGCCAGGGTAAAGTAATCCTTTCACATGCTTGCTTTTAAACCATGTATAGTATTTTAAAAGGTACACTCACCGGAGGTCCCTTCTCCGCCTGCTGGGTCCAGGAGGCAGACTTGGGTGGGTTCGGGGGGTACTGGCTCCAGGTCCAGGGTGAGAAACAGTTCCTGGCTGTCGGGAAAACCGGTTTCTCCGCTTGCTTGCTGTGAGCTATCTACAACCTCGTCATCATCATCATCTTCTTCGTCCCCAAAACCTGCTTCCGTATTGCCTCCATCTCCATTGAAGGAGTCAAACAACACGGCTGGGGTAGTGGTGGCTGAACCCCCTAAAATGGCATGCAGCTCATCATAGAAGCGGCATGTTTGGGGCTCTGACCCGGAGCGGCCGTTCGCCTCTCTGGTTTTCTGGTAGGCTTGCCTCAGCTCCTTCAGTTTCACGCGGCACTGCTTTGGGTCCCTGTTATGGCCTCTGTCCTTCATGCCCTGGGAGATTTTGACAAAGGTTTTGGCATTTTGAAAACTGGAACGGAGTTCTGATAGCACGGATTCCTCTCCCCATACAGCGATCAGATCCCGTACCTCCCGTTCGGTCCATGCTGGAGCTCTTTTGCGATTCTGAGACTCCATCATGGTCACCTCTGCTGATGAGCTCTGCATGGTCACCTGCAGCTTGCCACGCTGGCCAAACAGGAAATGAGATTCAAAAGTTCGCTGTTCTTTTCCTGTCTACCTGGCCAGTGCATCTGAGTTGAGAGTGCTGTCCAGAGCGGTCAAAATGGAGCACTCTGGGATAGCTCCCGGAGGCTAATACCGTTGAATTGTGTCCACAGTACCCCAAATTCGACCTGGCAAGGCCGATTTAAGCGCTAATCCACTTGTCAGGGGTGGAGTAAGGAAATCGATTTTAAGAGCCCTTTAAGTCAAAATAAAGGGCTTCATCGTGTGGACGGGTGCAGGTTTACATCGATTTAATGCTGCTAAATTCGACCTAAAGTCCTAGTGTAGACCAGGGCTCAGTGTCGTGTATTTATGTGAAATGTGAGTCTTCAGCTAGCCTAACACTCTGGCATATACACTGTCTCTTTGGAGGCAGCAAACTTAATAATTTCTGTGACTGTCACAAGAGAGGGACTGGACCCTACCAAGGTGACATCTCTGGGGAACTCACGAGCTGAGGTTCACTGATTGTTACCTGAAAGGCAAGGTTTAGACTGGCAGAATCTTGAAGAGTTTGCTGGCATGGCAGGGTGGCTGGTGTGTCAGGGAGGTGGCACACAGCTTAGCAGCAGCAAAACTCTCACTTGCAAGGGGGGCACTGTGACAGGATTTCACTCTATTATTTTTAAAATAGCATAACATCTATGAAATACAGAAAGACACTCATAACGCTAGAGCTGGACAGGAAACAGTTTTCCTGTCCTGTGAGAATTTTCAAGATTTGAAAAGAAATCCGTCCCAAATTGGGACAAAATTGAAATCTTGAAAATTTTCATAAACCAATAATCCAAAAAAAAAAAAAACCCAGAACAATTCAGACTGGGCAAATTGAAATATTTTGTTTGATGAATTTGAAGTTTTTCATTTCAGGGTTTTTTCCAAATTGGGAGATTCATCAAAATCAACTCTTTCCCATAAACAGTTTTTATTTTGAGGAATTGGCATTTTCTGATGAAAAGTCATTTTGTCAGAAAACCCTCAACCGGCGCTGTACAGAACCAACATAAAGAGACAAGGTGCATGAGGTAATATAATTTATTCAACCAGCTGCTGTTGGTGAGAGAGGCAAACTTTGGAGCTTACACAGAGCTGCTCTTCAGCTTGTGGGACCAACATAACTACAACTGCACAGCACAGTTCTGCAGAGAACCAATGTGGACATTTCTGTAGCCTTAGGCCAGCCCAAGTGAGAAGTGTGCATTTCCACTGGCTGCATAAAAGCTACGTCTTGGTTTTAGGTCACAGATGTTTGCAGTACAATAAAAAAAAAAGTTAATTTATACTTGAGTACAATGGAGCCAGCACACTGTTTCAGTACTACTTCAACGTTGTCAAAGTCATGGTCCCCATGTCCCACACAGAGGACAGCATTTTGCAAACCATGCTGCTCCACCCATGCTGGTGTGACCTTGCACACATGGAGTGTGCACGGGCATGCCAATGCAGGCAGGCTGGGGTGCTTTGCAAAATGGTGTCCTCTGTGTGGCACAAGCAGGCACAACTTGGCAACCTTGAAGTACTGACATGTTACAGCACCATGCAGCAAGATTTCACACACACAATGCATATGAGGTCACATCAGCAGGCCCACGCAATTATGGTACCTTGAGATTGAGAACTACACCACTGCTTGTGTGTTAACTTATTTTCAGCTGTTCTACTATAAAAGTCTATTTCCCCTATTTTTTATTTTCTCTCTTTGTGATAATGTGGCTTTTTTCATCTCAGAAATTCTACAGGCTATTAGTAACTTAAGTTAAGCAAATCTTCAGCTTTTGAAAAGAAGGCTGACTTTTCCTATATATATAAACAACACATTAATTAGCATTTTTGTAGACCAAGACAGAGGACTCAAGACTCCATCTACATAGTAAATTTAAGTCTATTTTTATTGCAACCTATTAAAAGCAAGAGCTCAAAAAGAAGGAAGGTTATATCACAACACTATACAATTCTGTAGTTCATATATTGCATTGCAAAGCCAATCAAAATTCAGATTATGGAGCATTTCACATTTCATTCAGTTAACAGCATTCGTTGTTAGTTAAGGAAATAATGGGCTCAACCTAAGCACAAGTTTCTTATTTTATTATTAATTATTATTATTACTATCACTATCAATACTTAGTTCTTATATTATGCTTTTAATCAGTAGGTCTCAAAGTGCTTTACAAAGGAAGTAATTTAAGTAACTGAAAAGCTATTTTTTTTTCTTCTGAAAGCTGCTGGGGTTTTAAGATTCTAACTTTGTGTATTTTAAAGGCATCTTAGCTGGAATTAGGGTGGAAAATTTTATATGTCACTTCAGCCAATTGTTTAATGTGGACAAGGAATGTGGGACAATAAAGGTTAAAACAAGTTCAACTGGGGCATTCCATAGCAAGGGGCAGCATGGGAGAAGGCCGGGAGGTGTCTGTGTAAGAAACGTACAAATAGATGGAAAAGACTAGCAAAGCAGAGGAAGGTGGAAGAGAGGACAGCAACAGGCGAAAGTGGACAGGCATGGTGATGCAGAGTTGTGCAGGGCCTTAACGTGAGGAGACAAAACTTAAACTGGATGTAGTGAAACAGAGGGAATCAGTGGAGGAATTCAAAAAAGAAAAGTGATGTGGTCAGAGTGATGGGCCAGGACAGTGATCTTAACCAGTCCTGTTTTGTATGGACTAAAAGTGGTGAAGTGAGTTATAGGGAAGCCAGAGAAGAAATTACAGTGATAAAATGATAGCCTGAATGAAAATTTTATGGATGAAGAAGATGCAAAATTTAGATAAAGCCTGGATAGGCAGGATGAGAGAGTGTGGAAAGAATGGAAAATACCCCCTAGGTTGTGGGCTTGGATGACAGGCAGGATGGTGGTGTCAACAGAATGCAAGGACTAAAGGTTTCAGAGGGAAAAAAGTCAGGTCGAATTTTAGCAATGTTAAATTTATGACAGGACATCCAGGAGAAGATGCTGGAGAGACAGAGATGTCGGATTGGTTGCAGGGAGCCAGTCAGAAGTGCAAAGGAAGACTTGTGAGTTATTGACATGAAGATGGTCGTTGAAACTCTGAGCAGATGACATCATCCAGAGATGTAAAAGGTAGAGGAGAAGGCCAATGCTGAATCTCTGCCAACCCCTAGTGAGAGTGGAAGAGGGGAGGTGGACCCACTGAACAAGACACTGAAGGTATTATCAGAATGGCAAGAGGAGAGCCAGGAAAAGAAGAAATTACAAAAGCCAAGGGAGCACAAGATTTCAAAAAAGGGTGTGACCAATAGTGTCAAATGCTACAGAGAGGTCAAGGAAGGTGAGGACTGATGAGAGGCCCTGGGATTTGGGTCAGTAGTTGGAAGCTAGATCCTAACTGGAAGGCAGGAACTGGATACCAGAGCTGAGAGTCAAGCTGGAGTCAGTAGTCAGCAGCAAGAACCAAGGGTCAAACTGGAGGGCAGGAACTGGAGTAAGCATGGTATGAGACAAGGAGGAGTTCAGAGCAGGGGCAAGACAGAGGCAAGGCTGGGTGCAAGGCAGGAGAAGGCACAGTGGTGGGCATGAGCATTGAGCAGTTAGCAAGCTGCTGCTGGCTTAAGAGATGCCCTCCTGACCCCTCCAGCCGATCAAGTTTGCATGGCCAATCAAACAGCCTCCTGCAGGCCTGCCTTACTGATGAGGCTGCCTGGTGACTAGCTCTGCTGCAGGCCCTGATTCCTGACAGTTTGGAGAGAAGTAAGGTTGCTGGTGGATGATAGCTACAGGAGGGTAAAAGAGGAGCGGGCAGGGAGAAGAGAAAAGTCACAAGAAGTAGTGTTCAAAGGAGAAGGAGGGAGAAGACAAATGGGTTGGAATCAGTGGGAGATGAGAGGCGAGGCATGCAAGAGAAGAAGGGGCCAGCATAGGAGAGAGCAGCTGCAGAGGCAATGTTAATGAGGAAGATCCAAGTTTCTCTGAGTGCCAGGAGATGGAGGAAGCGAAAAACTAAAGATGATGGTGATCCTTTTAGAGATGTAGCAAGCATTCCAGAGGGAGCAGGAGAAAGGGTCATAGGAAGAATGGGGGACAGATGTGGGATTTGAAAAGGAGAGATCGAGGGGGCAGAGGTGGCAATGGGGAGAGATGTGTGGGGTAGAGAGGGTGGGGTGTAGGTGGGCAGAGGCAGATATTTGTCAAAGGAAAAGAGGAAGTGGAAATGGGATATGGGTTTTTGCAGACAAGAAGGGGTGAGAGATAAGGAAAGGGTCTGACTGAAGAGACCTGATGGGAGCAATAGATGAGTCAGGGTAAAGGGGAAAAAGAGAATGGGAAGAGGAAAAGGAGAGAGTATGAACTTAATAGGAGCTACGGCTTGAGACCAGAAAAATAATGAGAAAGGGGGAGAGGGATCATGGACCAAGCCCCAAAATATTCCTTTTATATATTTATTTCTTAAAGATATTGTATTATTTCTCTCAGCAGTCAAGAGGAAGAAAGCAGACTCTGATGCAGTGCAAACCAAATATAAACTAGCACATGTAAGTGATTTATTTTGTTTAAAAAAATTGTATATACAAATTCTACTAGCAAACTGCACAGAGTACAGGCTGTATGCAATACACAGAGCAGATTGTAAAGTACAGCAACGGCCATATTCCTTGTGTATTAGAGGGGGGTGGTTCATGTTTTATTTTGTACATCATCCACAGACACAAACAACACATATTGTGTCACAGTAACATACATAATTCTCTGGCATTATTGACCTCTCTAATGTGCTCTGTGGATCTCTCTTGCACAGTCAATGCTCGTTTGCAGTGCCTAGCACAAAGGGGTCCAGCCTTGTTGTGACTTCTAGGCACCACTGCAATATTAATGTTAAATAATGGTAATAACAGAACTGCACATCTACAGATGTCAATGGAAGCTCGTTGCCCAAGTTGTTAATGTAGAATATGAAACAGGAATCTCTTCTGTAAATAGAAACATTGCAGATAGAACAGTTTTATTTAGTCTAAATTGAAGGTGGATTTTTATTTCAAATGTTACTAAGAAGTTGGGCTCAGAGAGTTTAAATTTTTTGGAGGGAATCCCTGTTTACTGGAGCAGATTCCTCAAGGGTTTGGAGTACAGATCATGTCTTACTTCTAGATTACCAATTTGAATCTAACCCATGTTAGAAATGACCAAAAGTCATTTCCATGTTAGCATTTTGACATATACTGTTTAAGCATATGTGCCGATTGCTTTCTACTAGATAGAATGTCACACCTGTTCATCTGTGTGATTATGTCCCTGCTTAGTGGTTGGTTTAATGGTGGTGTATAAGACCTAGAGTATGAGAGCTATCAGATTCTTCTTCAACTCAAGTAGTAGGGACCTATGTATTAGCACAGAAAATCGGAGTCTTAATTCTGCTGATGGCTGACCTACAAATGGTCACAAAATCTTTTACAGAATGAAAAAAATGTATTAATAGTCCAGTTCCTAATGAACAATAACTCCGAGGGACCTTAGCTGGTATTAATCTGTGTAGCATTATTGACCTCATTCGAACTATGCCATTTTATACTAACTGAGCTTGTGACCACACATACATGGACTCCTTTCTCTATGATTTCAGAGCATTTTACAGTTAAAAGCAGGAAATATGTATTTATTCTTGACTTAAAGACCAGAACAGATTCAGTTTTATAGGTTTCCTGGGGAAGATGATTCCCCAGATGTAGATAATAATTATTGAACACTCTAGCTCTAATTGCTTCAAAATGATATCAAGGACATACCAAATAATTGCACCTGCTGCTCTTGCTGAGAAACCAAGTACATAAGGCAGAAGATGTTCAAAGATATATGCCACATAAGGCAGAGTTTCTTTTTTAGGTCTGAAGACAAATACACTTCAGTGTAAATGGGTTTTTCTCCTGATTTTCCAGGAATCAAAAGTGTCTCAGAGGAGTGTCATAAATGTGAATTAAATCCAAATATAAACCAGTAGAAAAACTGCAGTCACAAAATGATCACACAACATCTAAGAAGGGCTCTGATATTATTGCTTCACTCGTGTATTGTCTCCTCAGTGGTGCTATTTCCACATATTTTTAAGAATGGAAACTCCATTGCTGATCAGTGAGCTAATGACCAAGTTGCATGAAATGATTGAATTACAAAAGTGCTAGGTGGACATATTTAATTTACACTAATGATGGTCCATGATACTTCACAGGCTTTGTCTTTTTACACTACCCATTCCATCTACTCATTCCTGCACCTGCTTCCTCTCTGTCATTTCCCCACAGTCTTGCCACTGTTAATGTGAGGGTCTGCAACATTTGGGACAACGTTTTGAGGTTCAACATCACTAGTTTTATCAAGAGTGATGGAAAGCTTAGTTTCATTATGTTTTATTTTATTTTATTTTTGAAAGCTGCAAAAAGTTGTCACACTACAGTCTAAATTTTGGCAAATCACTAAGACTCATAAGACTCATAAGTCTTAAATCATAAGCTTCTTTGCATCAGGTTACTTTGTTACTTTTCTGAGCAGGATTTGTTGACTGCACTTGGAGAAGAATTATAATCACAAACTTACATTTCTGGTTGCATTCTGTGTAATCATCATAAATCTAAATTCTCCTGAATGGTTCCATCCGGCTTTCCTAAACTTCCACTGAGATGTGCAATCATTATTTTCCAAGTCATACCACTTATGAATCATTCGTTATTATAATAGAAAAAAGTCACTTCACTAAAGAATTATTTGTATAAAACCATTTCACTGGATGTAGTTTCTGCAGGTAGACCTCTTTCCAAGAGACCTTACCAGAACATCTATCAAAGAAGTAGGATCTATTCCTTGTTAAAAGTCGTCATATTACATAGGATAATATCTTCCACAATTTTCAACCTTTATTGTTTCTCATACCCCACAGACAGGTTTGCCACAAAAATCCACACAAGATCTATAAAATTCTTGACAAAAATCACCTGCAATCTCAACTTATTTTAAACGGGGCTATAAAAGTGAATACACTATTCCCAACTGCCCCCCCCCACCCCCCACCCCCGTGCTCCCATCTTCAAATTTGACCTCAAATGTCTAAACTTCCTAAACTCCCATGGCATGTCCTCTGCACATGTAGGAATTGTAGTATCCACTGCATTCCAGTCATTTTTCATAGTCTATCTTGGTGCATCGTCCATTTTTCAATTACATTTTTCCTGCTTTAAAGTATTTGAATTGACAAGGCATTTTGGAGGGAGAAATATAGATATTCAAGAAGAAAGCCACAGTGTATACTTTCATCTGGGGTAGAGTTTACAACCAGTTTCAAGCATTTACAGGTGAAGAAACCACATACCTCAGAGAACAAACCTCCAAGAAAAAACACCAAGATACCTAAAACATCTGTGGTGGGCAAAGATTGAAAATGAAAATTGGCATTTATAATATTCAAACTGTCTTATTGTTGTTTCGTTTAAATATGCACTACCATGTGATAAATCCATCTACCGGTTACCCAATATGTTTTAACTATTGTTTGTTTGTCTGTCTTTTAGGCCCCAAACCTATAAGGTTTGACATACTTTCTGTAAGGTACTAAGTATCTTCATCTGCCTGTCCAAGCCCCAACCCCGTTACAGTTGAAGTTGCAAATATCTGTATAACCAATATGTGCTGTCTCATAACATCATAATAATCATTTTATTACCTCTCCAAGAGCTAAATCTGTGGAACTTAATGACCACAAGCGTTTTCTTCGTTATCAGCTGGATGCAGGGATAAATGAAGAAAACTTTCCTAACTGTGACTTGCAGACTTGTACAATTATACCATTTTTTGCTTTATGAGCACTTGTGTGGAAATGCCTTTTTTTAAGACTTCAAAAACTATGGGTAGGAATGTAGAACTATAGCTTTTTGATCACTTTGTACCAATGATGAGAAACTTTTCCACACAGCTCTAGAGACTAAAACTGCAAAAACAGAGAGCTAATGTTCTCCATATGTTTTTAAAGACATTTGCTGTCCTCCAACTCCTTAGAACCACATTGTCAGATGTTTCCAGGTTCCTTGTCATTCTATAACCAGGAGTGGCATACATCTTCACTGCAGAAATACTAAAATATATAGTATATAAGCTACAGAATTATTTCATTGCCATCCAAACTCCCATGCAACTACAGTGCCGGTAAATTTAGACGGGAGAGAAGGTTAAGTTCTGAAACTTAGGTCCAGTATGGAATCCAAGTCCAAGCTTCTGAAAATTCAAGAGGGCTCAGATTTAGCTACAGTTTGGCCTTTATAAACCCTTACTTAGGGCAGGATTTTCGAAAGTACTCAGCATTGGCCTAATTCTGCTCCCGCTGAAATCAATGGGTACATTTACACTACTGTCAGAGGTGTGACTGCTGCACTTGTAGATGTGCCTGAGCTAGCTTCGACCTGGCTTGCTTGAATAACAACAGCAATGAAGCTATAGCAGTGCAGATGGCAGCATGGGCCAAACAACACTGTCCTGGATCTTGGCTATGTACTCAAGTGCCTAGCCCATGCTGCCGCGGCTTCACTGCTATTGTCATTCAAACTAGCTTGAGTAAAGCTAGCTCGGTTATGTCCACACATGCTGCAGACACATCTCTGATTGCAGAGTAGATATACCAAATCAGAGTTGTGTCATTGACTTCAATGGGAGCAGAGTTAGGCCAAATTGAGCACTTTTGAAAATCCCACTTTAGAGTATAAACTCTTGAGGAAAGGGATCATTTTTGTGTTTTTTGTACACCTAGCACACTGGGGCCATGATCCCTGATCAGGGCCTCTAGGCTTTACTGCTGTACAATTAAATACATTAATAGAAATGGGTTAATAATGGTGAGAGTCAAAATTTGCATCCAAATAGGGATCAAACTCTGAACTTCCTACTATTCAGGGAGCCTGGGGAACAGGGATTGGTTTTACTTTGGGGCCATCTGTCTCTCATATAAAATAAGTGGTGCACACATTGCCTGAAAAAGAAAAGTGTGGTATCTTCATGAGATTTTTTTTCACTTTTTGCTCACTAGAAAACAGCAAGTTGAAAAAACAAACAAACACTAAAACTATTCAGTCTGCATACATTCATTTTCCAGTTTGTTATCCATGGATATATTTGTTGTTGCATAAAAAACTTTACTAGAAAGTAGACAGATATATTGTTAAAGTTCTTCAAATGCTCATAAACATAATTCAAACTGCCATTACATCACTTCTCAACAATATAAGACACTTCTTATTACAAGGGCCAGATTCTGCCCCAGGGCTCACATTGAGTAGTACCTCCCTTTGCAAGTAGCCTCAGTGATTTTAGCGGGCTACTCGTGGAGTAAATTACTACTCAGTGTTAGTAAAGTGGCAGAAGCTGTTCCATCTGACATAGGCTTGGAAGATCCGATGCTATTTAAAAGGTATATTATACTCACAACCACTTTGATATTGATACTTTAAGGCCACATCTAAACAACATTTTTCTCTGTGTTTTGAACTAGTTTCTAAACATGTACAAAATATAGATGTATTGGGAACCCACAGAGAGACAAAGGAAAAGGGTTTACAATCATCAAAGTTTACAGAAAGCTGACAGCAGCTGAGGGCTGAGTTGTGCATTTACAGTCTACCTTCTGTAATGGGTGGCATGAAGCTGTCCCACCTGAGGTACATCACAGAATATTAATCATTCCTCAGAGGCAGCAACTTACTATGGCTCTCACTTATTATTGATGGAGCAAGTATAGCTGGTTTGGTGTAATGTCAGCCAATAACAACACAACAGAACAGGCTGACATGCTGCCAGTGTAATCGGTGGTCAGGAGAAGCCAAGAAAAACGAGAAGAGAGCATTTAATCTTCCACTTCAAAGCCACTGCCACCTGATTTCTTGGACATTGTGGACATCATCAGCCTGACTGTCTCTCAAGCCTGGAACCTGAGTGCAATCTTCAACTCAGACCTCTCTCTAGTATTTGTAATTCATTTAAGGTGCTTTTTTTTTTAAAAAAAAAAGGGTAGTGTTAATGCTATATTTCTCCATATTTTCCATGAAACTTTCCTATATCCACAATGATATTAAGACTCACTGGCAAGTGGTGGAACCCAGAAGGAAATCTGTATTTTTAAAGAGAAAGTCTTCCCTCAGAAGCTTGTATTGTATATTGACAATGTTTTGATGATTTCCTAATCAGGCGTGATATGGTGAATTGACGGTTTTTTAAATTCATTTGGGATAGTCTTTTAAAGACTTGAATCTTAAGAAACAAGGTGAAGGAGAAGGGTGTGAAAGGGGCAGCAGGACATAATCCAGATCAGAGCCAAATAATATTTTATTTTAAATGTGACTGAAAGGATGAATACAAACAATGATCTAATAATCACCATCCATTAATCAGTACAGACAAGAAAATAATCTTTAGTTTGGATAATGACTCACTTCCTTATCACAAATTTTGGAGGGAACCCTCAGCTGAATTGATATAGTAAATTAGGTCTTCCAATTGGGATCATACGATAGTAATGACCAATGATAAGTCACACAGGAGAGGTTGGTTGGCCTTGCAACCATCTCATAGAATCATAGAATACTGGGGTTGGAAGGGACCTCAGGAGGTCATCTAATCCAACCCCCTGCTCAAAGCAGGACCAATCCCCAATTTTTGCCCCAGATGGCCCCCTCAAGGATTGAACTCTCAACCCTGTGGTTAGCCAACGCTCAAACCACTGAGCTATCCCATTCCATTGCCTTACACTTTTTTATTGCCTTTTTATATGTGCCCCTAAAAAACTATAATCCCTGTCTACATTCACACAAAAATACACCAGAACAAAACCCGAAGGAAGAAAAACAGCTCTATTGGTATAATTACCACAACTATCTGACATTGTGACAAGAGAATTCCTGCGACTTGCTCCCCCCACCCTTTTGTGTAAATATGTGATCCTGAAGTTCAGCTTTTTAAAATGAAATTTCCTAAATCTGCATGCTAACTTTTATAGGTCTAGCCTGCACAGGAGTTGTCGTAAGACTGAAAGTCAGTCATTTCACACCTGAGAGGAAAAGGAGGTCCTATAGAAATTGATCGCTAGTCTACTGAACAGAAGAAAGCTGCCAGAAGTGCCTGAATTATATGTCAGGTTTCAGAGTAACAGCCGTGTTAGTCTGTATTCGCAAAAAGAAAAGGAGTACTTGTGGCACCTTAGAGACTAACCAATTTATTTGAGCATAAGCTTTCATCCGATGAAGTGAGCTGTAGCTCACGAAAGCTTATGCTCAAATAAATTGGTTAGCCTCTAAGGTGCCACAAGTACTGAATTATATGTGTAGCTCTGCCAGACTAAACTAAATTCAGCTCTGGTTTAAACAAATACAGTTGTATTGTTTTCAGTGCCACTGTGTCTGCTTTTCATATCTCTGCGGAATTTGGCCCACTAATCCTTAAAAACTAAACCTAAAGCTAATTTGAAAATTAATCTCAAAGACATTAAAATTGAGAGCTTTCAATCAGAGACGAGTTTTCAGGACTGGGGAAACTATTTGGCAAAATGAATATCAAGTATTTTGGAGGCTTAGAATAATTCCCTCTTTATTGTGCTTGGATCCTGTTCCTTGTTTCCCTATCTAAAGGCTAACAATCAGGGGAACTGAACTAACTCTGCTTTTCAGCTGCTAGCTGGAACCAGATGCCAAAGGTCATTAGGAAAGCAGACATGAGTGCTCTGAAATAAGATTCCCCCAGGCCTATACTTCAGATGACTCTATACCTATGTATGACTGACTTTTTCCAAAAAGCAATTGTTCTGCATTTTTTCTGTAATTTGAGAAGGGTAAACCCACAGATTTGTCTGTTTCAGAATACTATGCATACAATGAGCCAGATACATCCCTCACATTCCATTGACTCCAGTGGAAATGCACGGGAGATGTTTACTGCACAACAAAAATTAATAAAAGGATGGAAAATGTGTCATAATATAGACATAAAAAGAAATTTGGTTGCTATATCTGACATTTCTCTTCTCTAAGATCTGTTACCATTACTAATGTATTTCTATATCTTTATAAAGAGATTATTTACAAACAATAGGATTGTTACAACTTCCTCTGAAACATCCGCTGCTGGCCGCTGTCATAGATATGCATTTGGTCTAGTAGACCTTGTCAGATCCACTCTGGCAAATCTTATGTTCCTATAATGCAAACATATTTTTAGAACTTTGCATTGTTAATGAAAATACTCTTTGATATTCCCTAGTCCACTTCAGTTTCTTCTCATCCATTCATTTTTTTTTAATTTGCTGCCTGCTCACTTTCTTTAGTGGGCAGATCCTCCTGCTTTTTCACTTTAATATTAAATCCCAGTGTCACTGTTATCATTCAGCAGCAGAGGATTAAGACTGTACTGGGCTCAGGTCCGCCGAAACTTTGGCTTCTCCTTAAAATCCCCACCCTGGCAGCCATCTGGCAGTGTGTGTTACATGCAGTCCTGCCAAGTCAGATCCACACACCTCCAACCTGCTATTGCCAGCCTCAGACAGATGTGTGTTGTCACGTATGTTCTTCGAATCAGAGTTCCATTCCTCCCCCACCCCAGCATCATGTTGTTAAGTGAGACAAGAAACTGCAGGAGATACTTGTAGGCCCATTCTGGATACTATGTCAGTAACAAGTGGGTAGAGAGCACCAAGTATCTCTGAGCAGTGTTGCCTGTGGTTCATTGACTCGATACATCTTCAGGATTACCTCCCATTGCGGAACCCAGTTTCCAAGGATCCTGCCTTTATCATGAAGTCCAAACCTTTCCCAGTGTTATTTTTTTTTTAGTGTTTCCATATAGTATTACTTCAATCTAACCTTTTTTTTTTTTTTGCTCCTGATCTGAAATACTTGCAAACTTATTTGTTTTCAATGTAACACCTGCTTATTTCATATGATTTGGTTTCTGTACAAGCTGTTCAGCAAATGGTGTTGTGAACCAGCACCACTTAAGACAGTTTTACATTCACTGGTTTTTTCAATTACTACAGCAATTAGCTGAATGTAATGGAAGCCACTGAATAATTTAAAATAATTAGAAGTACTTTCAGTGTAATTCATAAAATATCAATATACATGATCCAATTTGGGGTAACAAAAGGTGTTGGGTAATTTAGATTTGGATAACAGACTTCACTTTTAGTAGGTATTCCTGTCAGTATTGAATCATTCAGATACTCCATGCTCTGTACCCTGGACTCTTGCAGCTCGCTCTGCATTTCAGATAATTCCAGAATGGTATTCTCTAACTACTAAAGTCTCCAGAGTAGTAAAATTCTTTTTTAATTACTAAAATTTTCATTTTTAAACCTTTCTTCCCTGATTACAGTAATTTGGCTGTGCCAGAGTGTCTAGGACTACATTTGTCTGAAGGGCACATTCTAGTGAACTGAGCACAGGGATAGATAACAGGAACTTCTGGTGGTTTTTAAAAAAAAATCAAATATCCTCTCAAAAAATGTGTAAAGTCCTTCTTAAAGGATCAGAATATAAAATGTTGGCCCAACAGACAGAATTACCACTTCTGACATTCCTTTAGTTAGACTTCCATAATGATGTCTAATTTCTGAAACCACATAACGGAGTGACAAAATTAAAAAATCCAGTGTCAGAACAGTTTGGAGTCAAATATAGAAGTAAAATTTCCTATGCTATACATAAACCATTGGACAGTAACTGCTGAGTTGGTTTATCTGTCCAGACAAGCTGGTAGTAAAAACAGACATGCTAATGGGTCAAATTATTTCACCCTTGCTGCTGTACACAAAAAATTACAGACCTGAAACCAAAAAACTGGGACAACTACAGTTTCAGACATAATGGTAAATTGCATCTCTGTCCAAGGTACATTTTGATCATGTTTTAGACTGCAAATTGCTCAAATTAAAACAGGACTGTTGGAGGAATAAGAACTGTGGACAAAATTATTTGGAATTTCTTTCGTGTTAACAGATGAAAACTGATAGAATGGATCTAAATGTATCTGCCATACCTCAGGCACTAAAGTGGTCCCAAATCTAAGAACCTGCCATTTAGGACATTCACATTTTACATACACATGGGATTAGAGAGATTAAAGTGTGGAGGCTGGTTTAATTCTAATAAGTGGTATGAAAAAGTGGAGTCAGTCTGCCCTAAGGTAGGATTTTACAGAAACCAGGATGATCTCTAAACAAGTTGCCAAATGAGCAGAAGGAATTAAAACAATCATCAGTTAGGTAAAAAAGTGAAATACTCAGAAGGACAAAACTAGAATCACCAAGCCCTGGTTGAAAATTTGCAGTGCTATTTGTTGTAAGTAAAGAAGAGGGAGTAGTGGAACATGTAAGATGATAGCATTCCAGTCTCCAAGCTTTAACAGGGATAGCAAGAAAAGCTTTTTGTTGGTTATTTGAGGGTAAGAAGTAATGTTTAAGGTGGAGAAGAAAGATAAAGTGGAGGCTGCTAGTCACTTTCCTTTCATGCTCTTTAGGGGTGCATTTTAATGTATTAAAATTATGCAGGAACATGACTGTTTTAGGTAAAGTGTGAAGTCTGGACTATTGACTTAACCAACTATTTTCTTAACCAACCTTTATATTCCTGATGTGAAATCCTAACCTGAATGAATACACAATGGCAAAACTCCCATTGACTCACCTGGGAGAGGATTTCCTCCATGAGTTCTAAACCCATCTCTGCCATAGAATTGCTGTGTGACCTTCAGGAAGTTATTCAAGACCTCATTCAAAAACCACTGAAATTGATGAAGAAATACCATTGCTTTCAGGGGACTTTGGTTCAAGCCATTAACCTCTTTCTGTCTGTTTTGTCATTGGTCAACTTTTGATGCTTGTCAGGAAGCAAAAATAATTCTGAAGTGCATTTTGACCCTTAGATGAAAGGCCTAATGCAACTGTTTTATCCATTATTACCTTAAAGAGCTGCTTAGTGAATTAATTAGTTTATGTCAACAAATTGTAAAGTTCTATGGTCCCATTCATCAAAGATTTAAATACATGCTTAAATCCATCCCTATTCAGAAAAGCACCTGCTTAACTTCAAGTATGTATTCAATATAAATACATACTTAAAGGTAAGTGTGTAAGCACTTTTCTGAATAGGGATAGACTGCTGAATTGGGACTTATGTAAGCAGTATAATTCAATGCAAAGGTGTATACTTTACAAAACGATCATCCTGAGTTCCCTTGACCAGCTTACATTACCATTTCCTTTCCTTCCTCTTCCCCCTCGTCAACATCGAGGGATTGTTAGTTGTTACTTTAAAATAGCAAAGCAAGCTAGGAGGGCAACAGGAAGAGACAAGTATGGAAAAGTAGTCAGGAGCAGGCCTTGAAGGAGAAGACAAAGAACTATAATTCCTGGTGACAAATATTCTCAGTCCCCAAGTGGAATCTGTTTCCTTTTCAGAAAAAGCAACAAGGTCTCATTTCAAATGTGAAAGACAAATCATGCACACCCTTACTCAGGGGAAAAGTCCATTCACATCAGTAGTCACAAAGGCTTCAACACAATAGTTTGCAGAATCAGGCCATAACTAGATACTGAGAATATCAATAAATACAAATTCTAAAATGAGGACAAAGATATATATTTATGAGAACATCTTAAAAAAACACACAAATTAAATATTCAGCAGACAGTCATGATATTAAGCATCTGGTGGAATTGGATAAATCCATTATCTGACATGCCTGGTATACAGTATGATATAAAGCAGTGTTAAAGCAGCACCCAATAGCATCACAATAATTCCAAGTCTGTCAGAATTTCCATTATAAACACCCTTTTTCTAAAGACCTTACAACACAACTATTTCCAATTCCGTAAGGCATAAATTTGGAATATATGCTGTCAACCCAGATACAATTTTTTACATTTATAAAAGAAATGGCTTAACCTGGCTGTGTTTTAGAGTGTTTTTTGTGGTTTAATTTTATGTCATGCTCTAGATGAAAATCAGCTTGATTTTTTCAGAGCTGAAAGTTTGCAAACACTTTTAATCCTTAGTGTTAGCTTGGTGGCTTTTGCTATTTAAAATTTTTCTTAGTTTCTCTTTAAATCATGCTTTAACATCAGATTATGATAGAATAATATTTCTAGTCATAATCTATTGAATGGAAAAATAGTGTAAATAACCAATTTTCTAGACGTTTGAGTTTGATATAAGGTAATAAATATCTTGGTGAAATTGTTTTGTTCAAGACCATATTATATCAAATAATTTGGATGATATTGGTTCTCTTGCCCCAAATACTCATAAACTAATAGCTAATAAAGAGCTAAATCATTATCTCCACTTCTACAAGCGAAAGGGTGAAAATTTTCGCATTGGTCAAAATGCCATTTTGCATCTGAAAAAATGTTTTGATGCATAAATGGTGAATGACAATAATGATCACCCAGCTTAACCTTATGTTAATGGAGGTTCTATTCTATATAGGTTTTTATACCATGCTTATCACTGCAGTATCTAGGTGCCTTCCAGTAGTACTTTAAGTAACATGAATACATGTATCACATGTTTGTGTTCTCATCCTCTCCCCAGAAGGAGAAGCATGTTCAGTGGAGTGCCTGGGTATGATGTGGGTTGTTTTTTTAATTAAATATAAATTTACCTTTTGCTACACATTACTGTAAGAAAAGGCAAGGTCAAATAAATGCACCTTGCATTTGGAGCAGAAAGTGGTGAGGTTTGTGATGGTCCTAAATTCCGGGGGAGTTCATTCCAGAGTCTTAGACCACCCCTGGAGAAAGCTCAGTCTCCCTCACAGATAAGCTTCTCTCTTATAGTTTCCAGTTCCATTGTGCCAGAGAAGTCCATAGTTGTCAACCATGATCTTTGTCCCAGAGCTTTAGATGGTCTTTTAGATATCATGGTCCCAGTACATGGAACACTTTGAAAAGAAGGATTGAGACCTTGAACGTGATTCAGAATTCTATGGGAAGCCAGTGTACAGAGTGAAGGACAGATTAGATATTTTTGCAGTAGCCTGTGTTACTGAGGAGATGTGCTGCAGTATTCTGAACTAGCTGGAGCTTCCTACATGTTAATCATCATGACAAGGTATATTACATTGCTGTAATCCAGACAAGAAGTGATGAAGGCATGAATAACCGAGGACAGGTCTTCATCGGGCAGGATGGGATGGAGTTTCCTAGCCAAACGAAGACAGTGGAAAGCATTAAGTGCAGATGTTGCTATGTGAATGCTCATAGTTAAGGATATGATTCTGTCACAAAGGTCACAGATTCCATGACTTTCCAGAACCTCTGTGACTTCTTCTGGGGCAGGGCTTGAGCAGCTGTCAGCCCCAGAGCTGCTGGAGCAATGGTTGCCAGAACAGTTGCCCAGCAACCAGCCCCATGGTAGGGCAGCAGCAGCCAGCCCTGGGGCCACGAAAGAGCTGACTGGGGTCCATCCCTGGAGCAGCTGGAGCAGCACTCCCTGGCCCGCCAGAGCAGTGGCCAGGGTTAGGTCAGTCCCCCTGGGGCTGGAACAGCAGCAGTCAGCCCTTGTTGCAGGAGCAGTGGTGGGGCTGGAGCAGTCGCAAGCCCATGGCAGCACTCTGTTTGTGTCTCCCCCAGGGTATTTTTTGTAAAAGTCAGGAACAGGTCGCAGGCTTCCCTGAATTTTTTTTTATTGCCTGTGACTTGTCCCTGACTTTTACTAAAAATATCCATGACAGAATCTTAACCTTTCTCATAGTCAGTGAGGAATCCATGAGTACACCTAAAAATGGACTGAATTGACCAATTGTGTCTTCAACCAATGGAGACTCCACTATGGCTGCAAGTTCTTCATTTTCCTGTACCCACCAGCATCATAGAATCATAGAATCATAGAATATCAGGGTTGGAAGGGGCCTCAGGAGGTCATCTAGTCCAACCCCCTGCTCAAAGCAGGACCAATCCCCAATTAAATCATCCCAGCCAGGGCTTTGTCAAGCCTGACCTTAAAAACTTCTAAGGAAGGAGATTCTACCACCTCCCTAGGTAATGCATTCCAGTGTTTCACCACCCTCCTAGTGAAAAAGTTTTTCCTAATATCCAACCTAAACCTCCCCCACTGCAACTTGAGACCATTACTCCTTGTCCTGTCATCTGCTATCACTGAGAATAGTCTAGAACCATCCTCTTTGGATCCACCTCTCAGGTAGTTGAAAGCAGCTATCAAATCCCCCCTCATTCTTCTCTTCTGCAGACTAAACAATCCCAGCTCCCTCAGCCTCTCCTCATAAGTCATGTGTTCCAGACCCCTAATCATTTTTGTTGCCCTTCGCTGGACTCTCTCCAATTTTTCCACATCCTTCTTGTAGTGTGGGGCCCAAAACTGGACACAGTACTCCAGATGAGGCCTCACCAATGTCGAATAGAGGGGAACGATCACGTCCCTCGATCTGCTGGCAATGCCCCTACATCCCAAAATGCCATTGGCCTTCTTGGCAACAAGGGCACACTGTTGACTCATCCAGCTTCTCGTCCACTGTCACCCCTAGGTCCTTTTCCGCAGAACGGCTGCCTAGCCATTCGGTCCCTCGTCTGTAGTGGTGCATTGGATTCTTCCGTCCTAAGTGCAGTACCCTGCACTTATCCTTGTTGAACCTCATCAGATTTCTTTTGGCCCAATCCTCCAATTTGTCTAGGTCCCTCTGTATCCTATCCCTACCTGCCACCGTATCTACCACTCCTCCTAGTTTAGTATCATCCGCAAATTTGCTGAGAGTGCAATCCACACCATCCTCCAGATCATTTATGAAGATATTGAACAAAACCGGCCCCAGGACCAACCCTTGGGGAACTCCACTTGATACCGGCTGCCATCTAGACATGGAGCCATTGATCACTACCCGTTGAGCCTGACAATCGAGCCAACTTTCTACCCACCTTATAGTGCATTCATCCAGCCCATACTTCTTTAACTTGCTGACAAGAATACTGTGGGAGACCGTGTCAAAAGCTTTGCTAAAGTCAAGAAACAATACATCCACTGCTTTCCCTTCATCCACAGAACCAGTAATCTCATCATAGAAGGCGATTAGATTAGTCAGGCATGACCTTCCCTTGGTGAATCCATGCTGACTGTTCCTGATCACTTTCCTCTGATCACCTCTGTCTTGTTCAATTTCAGCTGACTGTTCCTCATCCAGGAACTGATCTCATCCAAGCACTGGGCCATCTTGGTAGTTTTGGTGTGATCATATGTGGTAAAGGATGGGTAGAACTGTGTATCCTTTGCACATTGCTGGGACCTGAATCCATGTCATCTGAGCAGTTCACCTACAGGCTGCATGTAGATTTTGATAAGGACTGGACAGAGAATTGATCTTTGTGGAACCGCACAAATGAGTGGTGGAGGAGCAATTTCCCATCACTACTTGTTGGGTAAGTCCATTTTAGTGCATTACCCTGGACCCTTGCCACATATATCAGGTGAGACAGCAGAATCTCATGATCAACAGTATGAAATGCTGCAGAGAGGTCCAGGAGGGTAAGAATCAATGTCTGTCCTCTACTTATTGACAAAAGGAGATAATCCATCAGTGCTACTAAGGAAATTTTGGTTCTGTGTCCTGGTCTGAATCCATACTGTAACAAGCATAGACTGTTAGCATCAGTTAGAAGAGCTTGTAGTTGACCTTTTTCTAGCTTCTTTGAGCTTGCTCAGCAATAAAGGTTTGACCCTGGTTGGTAGTTGGCTAGAACAGAAGTAGTGGGTTTCTTAGTGTGTTTCTTCAGTATTGGTTGGACTATTCTGTGTTTGAAGGAGGAAGAGAAGATTCATCAGAACATAAGAATGGCCATACTGGGTCAGAATACAGTATCGTGTTGGAAGGCAGGATACCATCTAGCCCAGTATCCTGCCTTCCAACAGTGGCCAATGCCAGGTATCCCAGAGGGAATGAACAGAACAGGTAATCATCAGGTGTTCCATCTCCTGTCATCCATTCCCAGCTTCTGGAATCGTTCTCTGAATGAAACATTGGCTATTTCAGTCAGGAGTGGCACAGGTCATTCATGACTCTTTCACAAGCCAGGAAAGGGATGGATCAGATTCACAAGTCTTGAATGAGTGTACTGAACTCTGGCAATGCCAGTGAGCTGTTGGCTGGTGGGTGCAGGAAGAGTGGATCCATGCAGTTTGAGAAGTCTTCCCAAATGTGCATGATCTTTTTAGCAAAATCGGATGATCGTTCGTTGCAGCACTTGGAGTTCAACAATGATACAGGTTGAAGGCATTCAGGATTAATGAAGTGGTTTAGCACCTAAGATAACTCCTTGTGTTCGGATTTGGCAGCCTCAGTGAAGGCTGATAGAAAGGTTCTCTTTTGGCCTGTAATATAACATCAGCATAGATTTTGAGGAATTCATTATGTTTCATCTTATCTGAATCAGCCTCTGTTTTCCTCCATGAGCAGTTAAGTTTCCACCCCCTCTCTTCATCTGCTGCAGGATGTCAGAAAACCAAGGAAATCTGTGTGGGTGATCGGGAGGAATGGGCCATTTGGGAGCTAGCGTGTCAATGGTCAAGGCCAGTGTAGAATGGTAATGATTCACTAGGTCATAGGCTCCTCATCCTGTGGGTGGGTGCTGTTGTCATTTAGCAGGCTTTGGAATTTGGTAGAGTTGGTGAGTCCAAGGTTCCCCCTCTGCCTTATGAAATAATCCCTCCACAAAAGTGTTTTGGGAACACAGGCTGATTGGGCACCATCACAATAGAATGTTTGAAGGAGCTGTGCTACTATGAGGAATGGGGAATCCTGTTTTCTGGCTGTTCCAACATCCATGTGCAGATTTAGAGGGGGAAGCCTCCAACTCATTTTTCCTGTGGTGGTGGTGGTCTGATTGTAATCCCCATCCCTCAAAGGAACAATGAAGCAGAAACTATTCAAATATGAATCCATATTTCCCTATCATATGAGGGTGTTCATAGCTGGGGAGTTAGTTCAGCCCTGAAACAAAAGAGAAATATATATTTTAAATAAAAAAAATAAGTTGGTGTCTTGACAATGTAACTATAAATTTTAATTCATCAAGTTCAGTACACTTCTTCAAGCAGTACTCAATCCCCTGTCCTTCAGAGGAATGGGCATGGGGTGAGGGGGAACTTAATGCACCGAACTAAAGGCCTGATCCTTAAGGCAGTCCATACTCTCATTGATATCAATGTGAATTAAGAATATAGGCTCAAAAATCCCTGGAATATTTCCTGCTCTTGGTATAAATATAAGGGACAGCAGTTTATAGTAAATAAATACAAAGAATAGGTTTCATATGCCCGATGATTCATATACTATGTAGGGGGAAAATCTGGGTATTTGGAGCTAAAGACCATGTAGATGTAAGCAGAGTCAGGATGAGCTCCACCCTGACATCTAGTTGTGAGTTGTGGCAAGTTGTGGAAAAGAACTTTAGGGGCTGATCTCATTTGCATAGGCACACCCACCCCGCCTAGTATGAGCCCATAGCTGCCCAAATAGTCACTTTGGCTGCTGTGGGATCCCCAGTGTCTCTGTTATTGGGGCAGGAAGAATACATTGTTATTAACCTGATTATGTGAATCAAGGACAGTGGAACTGTACTTGGCCTTTTGTTATGATGGAGGGACTCACCATCAACTGAGTAGCAGTTGCTAGGCAAGGGACATTGGGTTCCAAAACTCAGTGAATTGAGAGAGGCTGGGAATAGGTGTTAGTACCTGGTGGTAGGGGCCTTTTGTGAGGGCCTGAAACATCAATTGCTCCCTCTCCCCACTGTAGAATATCAGAGCTAATTTTGGGTCTATTAAGAGTCTAGTTACAGGTGCTGAGCTGAATTTGCTTTGGGCTTATAGTGCACTAGCACTGAGACTCCCACTACTACAAGCTGAAATCACTAAAGAGCTAAAATTACTGAGCACTGTGTTGAGTAGTGGGGAGCCTGAAGATCTATTGCTGGGTAGTGAGCGGAGGGGAGCGGTTTGTGGGATGGCTGGAGTGGCCCATGGACCGGCTGGTGGAGCAGTTCACAGGATGGTGGGAACTGCTTGTGGGACGGCTGGTGGAGTGGTGCGGAGCAGAGCAGAGCGGCTGGTGGAGTGGATAGGAGTGAAGCCCTATGGAGCAGCGGGGCAGTCCGCTTCGGATCATGTAAGGTGCCCCTTACCTTTTCCCCACACACACACATATTTTCACCCAGACTGGGGAGTAACACTCTGCAGATGAACTTTGGAACTCTGGGGCTGGGCTTTTGGGTTGTTGGACTTTTGGGACTTTGGATGATCTTTGGGTTGTTGGACTCAAGAACCAGAGGGAAAGGACATGGCCCAGTCTGCTGAGGTGGGTCTTTGCTCATGGTTTGGTTGATGAACCCTAGTTGTGGTGTTTCCCAATTTAATGCTGATGTCGTTTACCTCATGTTATTAAAGATTTTCTGCTACACCAAGACTCTGTGCTTGCAAGAGGGGAAGTATTGCCTCTTTGAGGAGCCCAGGGGTGTATGTAAGATTTTCCCAGGTCATTGGGTGGGGGCTCGAGCCGGTTTTGTATTTGCTTTGTTGAGAGGCAACCCCTGTGTGCTGATCCCGGCCCTTGCTGCTATCAACTCGGCCTGGCAGAAGGGTTACATAAACAAAACAAAAAAAAACAAACAAACAAGAAAGCAAAATCTGGCAAACAGGTTCAAAAGCTGTTTGTGTTTTAATAATTTCTTTATTGAGGAATTTTATTTATCAAGCTAAATGTCAGGGGAAACATTGGACTCTTGTATATAAATAGAGTTTCCAAAATTTACAACAATAGTTTATAGATAGGATACATTTTTAAGAGCTTCTAAATGCATTTTTTTCTGCATCTGCTAGAAAATGTCTATCAGGTGATTGAGACTCAAGCTTCAAAATGGAAGGAACACATTCCAGAAGTCTGATTCTTGTGATGATTAGAACATTTGTTTATTGTGGGAAATGGTGCCTTTGTTTCTGTTAGTAAAGTCAGATGTGTATATAAATGCAGGATTATCTTTTAACACTGTCTCGGCTTCCCTTGGATTTGAGTAGTGAAAACACACCGAATACTGTAAGTGCAACTTTTGAAGTAGCCAAAGCAAGGTTGTTTATGCATGTGAGCAGCTGATTTGAAAAATTAATATATCTCATTCAGGAAAGATGCCATGTCAAAAACAAAAGTTAATTTTTCATTCTGGTCCTTTCAATTAAGTCTAATTGCTGCACTTGCATAATTCTTAAAGCAAGAGTGTATGTTGACAGCAAACTAATCGCATCTGCTCTGTTTTTATTAAAAAAGCAGACAAACCTTGCCCTGCAGGTATTTCATGAATGGTATATGTTGGTTGATGCAGGTTCTAAAGAAGTTAGTGAGCTAATTAGAGTTCATTTCTGTGACATTCTATACCTCGGGGGAGCGTCCTGTATCCCCCATATTCCTCATTTATATATAATGTTGATATTGCATATAAAGCAGGCCATGTGAGGTATCAGAGGAAAGGTTCTGATCTACTGAAAGTCACTGTTCTAGCTAAATATGTATATCGTTAATGCATATGAAGTTATGACAATTGTGTTATATGATTGTCAGTAAAATATGCTGTGGGTTTGGGAAGTGCCCAGATATTAGCTCCCCAGAGACAATACAAGGAAAGTAACCAATGCCCGGGTGGGTGTCAAACAACCATCAACAACCATTGTCCAGCAAGGGAGATACAATTCAATAATTCATCTGCATAAGACCACACCAGGGGAATTGCTCAACCTTGCCTGGGGACTCAGCAATGCCCACCAGACGTGTCTGGACTTGTGTTCTCCAAGCACATGGGACTGAGGGTATAAAACAGAACACAGGAGCCCCATGCTTGGCCTTTCTCCTGCCCCCACCTATGCTGCAAGCAACAAGGACACTCAGAAGACTGAAGACTCCAACAGAGGAGACTGGCCCAGTTTTAAGGGACAAACCTGTATATTAAGGACCGCAAAATCCAGTAAGGTCCGAAAAACTGCTTAATATAGATGTTTCCCAGTCTAATAGGGTTGAGAGTTTAGACTGCATGTTTATATTTTGTTTTCCTTAGGCAAAAAGTCAAAGTAGTTACCAATCACTTATAATTAGGGCTGTCAAGCGATTAAAAAATTAATCATGATTAATCGTGCAATTAATCATGCTGTTAAACAATAGAATACCATTTATTTTAAATATTTTTGGATGTTTACTACATTTTCAAATATATTTATTTCAATTGCAACACAGAATACAAAGTGTACAGTGCTCATTTTATATTTATTTTTTATTACAAATATTTGAACTGTAAAAACCAACAAAAAATATTTTTCAATTCACCTCAGACAGGTACTGTAGTGCAGTCTCTTTATCATGAAAGTTGAATGTACAAATGTAGACTTATGTACAAAAAAATGCATTCAAAAACAACACAATGTATAACTTTAGAGCCTACAAGTCCACTCAGTTCTTCTACTTGGCCAGCCAATCACTCAGACAAACAAGGTTGGTTACAATTTGCAGGAGATAATGCTTCCTGCTTCTTGTTTACAATGTCACCTGAAAGTGAGAACAGGTGTTCACATGGCACTGTTGTAACTGGTGTAGCAAGATATTTACATGCCAGATGCACTAAAGATTCATATGTCCCTTCATGCTTCAACCATCTTTCCAGAGGACATGCTTCCACGCTGATGATGGGTTCTGCTTGATAACGATCCAAAGCAGTGCGGACTGCTCATGTTCATTTTTGTCATCTGAGTCAGATGCCACCAGCAGAAGGTTGATTTTCTTTTTTGGTGGTTCGGGTTCTGTAGTTTCCACATCAGAGTGTTTCTCTTTTAAGACTTCTCAGAGCATGCTCCACACCTCATCCTCTCAGATTTTGGATGGCACTTCAGATTCTTAAACCTTGGGTCAAGTGCTGTAGCTATTTTTAGAAATCTCACATTGGTACCTTCTTTGCATTTTGTCAAATCTGCTGTGAAAGTGTTCTTAAAACGAACATGTGCTGGGTCATCATCCGAGACTGCTACAATATGAAATATATGCAGAATGCAGGTAAAACAGAGCAGGTGACACACAATTCTCAGAACAGGAGACACACAAACAGTCATGAATTTAATTGACACATTATTTTTTTAATAAGCATCATCAGCATGAAAGCATGTCCTCTGGAATGGTGGCCAAAGCATGAAGGGGCATATGAATGTTTAGTATATCTGGCATGTAAATTCCTTGCAACGCTGGCTACAAAAGTGCCATGCGAATGCCTGTTCTCACTTTCAGGTGACACTGTAAACAAGAAGCAGGCAGCAGTATCTCCCATCAATGTAAACAAACTTGTTTATCTTAGCTATCAGCAGAATAAGAAGTAGGACCGAGTGGACTTGTATGCCCGAAAGTTTTACACTGTTTTGTTTTTGAGTGCAGTTATATAACCAAAAAAAAATCTTCATTTTAAGTTACATTTTCACGATAAAGAGATTGCACTTCAGTACTTTTATGAGGTGAATTGAAAAATACTATTTCTTTTGTTTATCATTTTTACAGTACATATATTTGTAATAAAAATAATATAAAGTGAGCATAGTGCACTTTGTATTCTGTGTTGTAATTGAAATCAATATTGAAAATGTAGAAAAACATCCAAAAATATTTAATAAATTTCAGGTGGTATTCTATTGTTATAAGTGCAATTAATTGCGATTAATTTTTCAATCGCAATTAATTTTTGAGTTAATCATGTGAGTTAACTGTGATTAATTGACAGCCCTACTTATAATCATGTAAAATCTATGTTTTGTAGTCAGTAAATTTGTTTAACTGGTTATCTTTACCAGTGAGTTTGCCTGGAGTGTTTGGTAAAGCAGCTTAAGTTTACAAAGGCTAGTGTATATCCACTTTCCATTGATAAAGTGGTGAACCAATTAATAAATTTGCACTGCTCGTCTCGAGCAATGCAAGACGGTATATTCCTGAGGTACCAGGCTGGGAGCTGGTGGGATTTGGCTGGTGCCTTTCTCGGTGTGATTCATGAGTGGCTCTGGAAGCATTCATGTAATCTAGCTGGGTGTGGGACTCCACATGCTGTTGTGCTGAGTGATAACGGTGCCTGGAGGGGTTTGTTGCTGGTCACTAGCAAAGCATTGTGAGAGACAACCCAGATTAGTGAGTTAAGGGGGCACAGCAGTCCCACAGTCCCAGGCTGCACCCCGGGAATCCCATCACAATTTCTCTTCCAAATAATAATTTAATCATACTTATGAATGGTTCTACCAACAACAAATGTCTGCAAATCTGGCAAAGGCTTGTTGATTTTGGTTAAACTAAGACTGTTACCAGTCTTAAAATATTCATTATCCCATTCTATAGAAATATAAACATTGAAATACAGAGCCAGTTGGCATTCTCTGATAGTAACAATGTACACAAAAAGTGAGGGAAATCACTAGGCAGTGACTTAAAGAATATTTAAGGAGACTGTTTATCACAGTAATTGATGTGCATTGCATACCAAATCCTGGTTTTTTGCTAAAGTCAATGGCAAAACTCCCACTGACTGTAATAATACAAGAATTTGGGTCTGCATTCGCCGATGAAATGATCTGGAAACTCTGTCAGGCATGTGAAAAAGCAAGGTGGTGTAACTATAGAACAGATGCTGTGGTGGGGGGATGTGATATATTTTTTTTAAATGTAGAAATGTAATGGTGCTTAGCTGACCAATGACAGATATGTCTAAATGACTCCTCTGAATATACAATACTTGTAAAACTCCTGAGAGATACTCCCTGTTCCTCCGCCTTCCTCCTCAAATATATGAAATATTTGCTTCAGTGATTGTCTCCATGAAGTTTATAAACTAAGGCTATGTCTACACTGGCAACTGAATGACAAAACTTTTGTCTTTCAGAGGTGTTTAAAAAAGCCACACCCCTGAAAGTCAAAAGTTTTGCCAACGACAAGCACCACTGGGAACAGCTCGTTGTCAGCCGGAGCGCTCTCCTGCTGAAAACGCAAACGCCACTCGTTGGGGGTAGAAGCTTTTTGTCAGCAGGAGAGCCGACAAACAGCGGCTACAAACAGCCCTGTCGCTAAAAGCTGCTTAGTGTAGACATAGCCTAAGCATTGCCCTGTGCTATGAAAAATCTAAAAAGCAAATGCATCAGGAGGTATCAGCTAAGGGAATTGCAAAAGGAGCCAGAAGGTAGACAGACAGTGCGTTCGCAGGGCTTCTGATGTTAGGTTTTAATTGGTAAACACTGACAAAATACCTGGTTCCTAAATAAATAAATTGTGTTTATCCAAAAATGCCAGAAACGGTTAGTAAGGGCTTATTTACACAGCAGTAATGTAGACTACAAGGGTGTGATTTCTAAAGCACACTAACACGTTGTGCATAAATTGGTCCCATATAGTTGACTCTGCTACTGTTCACTAAAAGTTCTTGAGTCACTTGAACATAGTAGCACTGTTTGAAACAGTCCTGCATTAAAGCCCGCTAGGGAACATTACAAAGATTACTCATTGCAACGTGTACTTCTGTAGTTAGTAATGTGCATATACATTATTCATTACAGTAGTAATAATAAATACATAATACAAATAAACTGAAGCCTTACATGTGTAATTGTTTTGGCTGCCAGGTGTATGCAATAATTCAACACAAGTCATTGCTTATGAATACAAAGTGTCAGCTGAGGCTGTAGCATTTTCTAGCATGCTGCTTGCCTCTCAGTGAAATGAAAAGGGCTTTTTGAGCAATGGCATTCAGTAAAAAGGTTGTATCTGGGGCTGGTCAAAAATTTCTCATCCAATCTGCTTTTGATGGAAAATTGGGGTTTTGACTAGACAATTTTTTTTTCACAGAAAGATCTACTTTCCTTTTGAAATTTTGACTTTTTGTCCAAAAAGGAAAAAAGCAACCCAAGAAAACAAAAAGGTTTTCATTGAAAACCCAGAAATTTTGGGTTTGGAAATGCTGTTATAGATTCCAAGGCCAGAAAGAATCATTGTGGTAATCTAGCCTGACTTCCTGTATAACACACTTCTCCAAAATAATTCCTAAAGCAGATCTTTTAGAAAAACATCCAATCTGGATTTAAAGATTGTCAGTGATGGAAAAATCCACCAGGACCCTTGATAAATTGTTCCAAGGTGTCTCATGGCAGTTGTTTCTGGTTTATCATGTCCCCATTCTCTTCTATGTGACTGTCGGACTCCCGTAAGTCACAGCAGCATCTCAGGAAGAGGGAAGAGCAGGATATACATATGTGTGAGGATCTATGAGTATAGACAGAATATTGACCATGCCTGGCAGAAATACAGAATCCTGAGATTATTTAAATCCAGCCCAGAGCTAGATCCACACACTGATTTGCTAAAACATATGGCCAATATATGGTGTAAGTGGAGTTATCCTTATAGTGTACGGTGCTACATCTAATATTTTGAGTTTTTTGTAGGTGTATTTCTGAGAGAGAGAGAGAGAGAGAGAGGGAGCAGAAATTTATATTTTTTTTTAGAGTATGCCGTATACACACCTTCTTCCATAAGAGTATATGAGCATCCTTACTTCCATGTCCTGATTTGCCAGGCTTATTCCAATTCACACAAGTAGGATGGGTTGATGTCAATATACATCAGCCATAATCCTTTACCTGAAAGGATAAAATATATGATATGCAGTTTCTACAGTGCCAGAGTCTAGAGAAATGTTTTTAATACAGAACTAAAGCAATATCAAATTATTGAAGTCTAAAATGCAGTAATTTATATTTTCTTTCCAACTGTGTTCTATCATCTAGTCCTCTCAAATTCTCTCTAGAACACTCCTACACCAGTATCAACTTCCTGGACAACATGATCAGCAGAATCTAATAGACAACTATATATAAGAAAGCCATGCATCACCATGCTTATTTTTACAGATTCAGTAACCACGCAAAACACTCCAAGAAATCAGTTATCTACAGCCAGGCACTCAGATAACACCAAATATGCTACAAGGAGAAACTCCAGGATACTTACTTTAACATACTTAAAACCCCCTTCACCAAAAAAGAACAGTCCAGCAGAGAAGTAGATCACATCATGGAATGGGCCAACCAAACACCCTGAGAGAACTTGCTTCAATACAGGGCTCCTGCAGAGCCCTAGTTGTCACCTACCATCCCGCACTAGAACCCATATGGGGAATTATTAAACAATTACAACCCATACTCAGCTGGGACCACATCCTGAAATAAATCCTTCCTGAACCCCTTCTTTTGGCCCTCAAAGAACACACCCATCTTCCCAACCTCATCAGAAGCAAGCTCCCCACAGACCAGGATACATCAACTCAAGGAGGACCAGACCCTACCATAATAACAGATGCAAAACCTGCAGACATATCTCTACTGCTACGAAGATCAGTACCCCTCCACAACTCACCTTTCAAGAACTATGGGTCCTACACATGCCTATCACAACATGTGATGTTCTCATCCAATGCATCAAATGCCACAACAACTATGTAGGTGGCACCAAACAATCATAATGCTCTCAAATGAACTCAGACAGAAAAATAATAAGACAAAGCCACCCTATCATTCCTGAGCAAACACTTTTTTCTAAAATGAGCACCCCATGTCTGACCTCTCAGTCCTCAACCTGAAAGGAAACCTACACAACACCTTCAAAAGACAAGCCTGTGAACTTAAATTCATAACTCCGCTAGACACCAAAAATTATGAACTTAAGACACTGGGTTTATGCCTCATTACAACAACCTGTAACCCTTCTTTGTCGTAGGACTGTTGAGGGTTAACTGCCCATTTCTCCTTGAATGGTCTCTTGCAACATGTGATAACTCCTTATCTGCGGGCTGTGACTCTCTATACCTTTCCCAGACCTGAAAAAAGAGCTCTGTGTACGCTTGTCCCTTTCATCAACAGAAGTTGGTCCACAAAAGACTTTAACTTCACCCACCTTGTCTCTCTAATATCCTGGGACCAAAACAGCTACAACAACACTAGAAACAAGACATTTTTTGTCGTGTTCTTTTTGTTGCTTCTGTTAAAAGTTTTGTAAATATAGTATCATTTGGGTTTATTGGAAAGATCTCTAGATTTAAAAAAAACCCAGAGTGCTCATCAGCTCACAGGATCAGCCTCTCAAAGAGCAGTACTGTGTGTATGTATACACATTGTAACTTGGCATAAATAAATTATGTATGTATTTTGCCAAATTGGTTGATGCCAAAAAGATGTTTGGCCCTTAGATACTTTTATCATCTGGAAATACAGGTATTAGCCATGATATAACTTACTGTAAATTATTATGCACATGTACATAATTTTCAATGGTTTTGAAGGTCATTTTAGACAGCACATCCAACTACATATTTTTCTTGTTACTGAACAATGGTAGACCATTGGGAACATAAACATCTAATTATAGATGAAAGACCTCTTAGGTCATCTTGTCCATTCCCTGGCCAATGCATGACTCTTCCCTATAATATATTCTTGAGCTCTTTATATACGCCAATTTTAAAGTATTTAAATGACGGGTCTTCCACCACTTCCCTTAGGAGATTGTTCCACTGTCCTCTACATGTTTATTTCAATGTGCAGTTTAAATGATCACACTTTGAAACTTGACTGAAGTATGAGCAGATGGGCAAGGAATGAAAAGTTGGTCTTCACCTTTACCTTGTTAGAGCTTGTTTTCTGGAGCATATCCTGGTGCCAAAATACATGCCATGAAACAATTTCTTCTTTAGTTTCAGATTCCTATAGTAATGAATTAAGATTCCACAAAGCTTATCAGGTCATCATTCAATAATAACCAAACAACTGAACACAACCACCCTGCAAGAAATACAAAGAACACACAAGAGCAAGGCTGAGCGAACACTGCCCAACATCTTCTGCCCACAGGTAGGCTCAATTCCTGCAGGTTACTAATGCCACAGTAGCCAGAAGGTAGAGTTCATTATGCTACAGGACAGACACAGGATTCCCAATATTTTATAGGTCCAAAGCACACATTAGTTAGAATGTGTACCACAGCCATCTACTAGATAGAGTGGACTGATAAATATATTTGTGCATGTCTGCCATTCAAGTGGCTAAGTTAGAGGCATGACATGGAACTGAAGGATGCAAGATCGAGTCCACATGCTGCATATGCAAAAGACATTTAGCTACAAAATCTACTACCGTTGTCAGCTAATGGGACATAGTATATGCAAGAGGACTAGACTTCTCAGTCTTCCTTTCCCAGCCCATGATTCTCTACCCAATGAGTTGAAGGAGAAGCTGAGAGGTAAAGATGTGTTACTCAAACTTTTGAAAACTGAGCACCCGTTGAAGAAAAGGAAACCAATCACGATCACTCTGCAACTCCACCATGTGGTATTCAAAGCCTATCCATCTTACTTTATACATTTTCTATGCCTTCCCTACTCCAGCTAGTCTTTTGGGGAGTGATTCCAAAGGGAAAGATTAGTGTAGTTCTTTTCTCTTTATTACATGCCGAGAAGAGCAATGAACTGGTTAATACACATTTTTAAAATATCATGGTTGGCAATTAAATTAGCACTCATTAAAATGAATGGGTCAATTTATACCCCAGAGCTATTGTTTCAGGCTCTCTGCAAACACGGGTAGACATTACTACTGTGGTTCCACTAGAGTCACATTTTGAAGGTTTTCTTTATGGTTTTTTCCATGACCATAGCAGCTAGAGCTTAAGGCCCTGATTCTCATTTACGTATAGGCTCTTTTATATCACTGTACAGTTATAGTGCCAGTTCTCCATGCCTTTCTTATTTTAAGGCTAAAGAATTTCATTTTCCAGAGCAGTTAATCCGGCATATTTTACAAGCAATAAAAGTCAGTACATTTTCAATGTGGTCTGGCTCATTCATATAGCAATTATTTGTTAAATAAATAAATGTCAAGCCTCTAGCATTTGACAATATGCAGAAATGCATAATTCCATATATTGCACAACATTTTTCTCACTGTGGCAAAGAGTATGAGACTATTTTCATATAAAGCACATCATTTCTAAATCTGTTCTCATGTCGTGAAAAATTACAAATCCTTTCACTTCCATAACTGTGCCATTTAAATCATATTGTATGTGCAAACTATTCTGTCAAAAGAAGGGTAGCCTGTCATCTTTTACAGTGTAATCTCTCTGATGATTCAGAGATTAAGACTACAGTAATCTCTCTCTAATAATTTACAAAGCCTGCCTTTTCTGGGATGACACACACACACACACACACACTTCTGTGTGTGTGTGTGTGTAGATTAGGGTGATCAGATGTCCCGATTTTATAGGGACAGTCCTGATATTTGGGACTTTTTCTTTTATAGGCTCCTATTACCCCCCACCCCCATCACGATTTTTCACATTTGCTATCTGGTCACCCTAGTGTAGCTAGATAGATGATAGATAAAGGCTGATCCTGCAAGGTGCTAAACTCTCTCAACTCCCTTTGAGATCAATGCAAAGGAAGGGTAATCCTCAGGATTGGTTCTTAAAATCCAGAACTCTGTTTGATAGAAAGATGCTCAGGGCAAGATTGTGTCAGCTGTGTTTTTAGATCACCTGTCAAAATGGGCCCCAGTGTAGACTGAAGCCTCCAGGCAATGCAAACAAAATATATTTGTAATTCAAACTATAACTTTTACTGATGTAAGCAGAGTCAGGATGAGCTCCACCCTGACATCTGGTGGTGAGGTGTGGCAAGTTGTGGAAAAGAACTTCAGGGGCCGATCTCATTTGGCATAGGCACACCCACCCCGCCTAGAATGAGGCCATAGCTGCCCAAATGGTCACTTTGGCTGCTGTGGGATCCCCAGTGTCTCTGTTATTGGGGCAGGAAGAATAAATTGTTATTACCCTGATTATGAGAATCAAGGACAGTGGAACTGTACTTGGCCTTTTGTTATGATGGAGGGACTCGCCATCAACTAAGGAGCACTCGCTAGGCAAGGGACATGGGTTCCAAAACTCTGTGAATTGAGAGAGGTTGGGGACAGGTATTAATACTTGGTGGCATGGGTCCCCTGGTGAGGGCCTTATATGTTAATTGCACTTTCTCCTCTCTCCACTGTGGAATATGAGAGCTAATTTTGATTCCATTAGGAGTCTAGTAACAGGCTGCTGAGCTGAATTCACTTTGGGCTAATGGTGCACCAGCACTGAGGCTCCCTTACTACAAGCTGAAATCACAAAAGAGCTAAATTTACTAAGAGCTGAAATCACTGAGTGTTGTGTTAAGTTGTGGGGGAGCCTGATGATATACGGTGGAGCAGTTTGCAGGACGGCGAGCAGAGCGGCTTGTCTGATGCCTAGAGCAGCTCATGGGATGGCTGGCAGAGCGGAGCCCCATGGAGAGGTGGGGCCATCAGCTTTGGACCACGTTTAACTCTGCAGATAAACTTTCGAACTCTGGGGCTGCCCTGATCAGGGAAACAGACTTTTGGGTTGTTGGACTTTTGGGTGATTTTGGGTTGCTGGACTCAAGAACCAAAGGGAAAGGACATGCCCCAATTTGCTTGGGGTGGGTTTTTTGCTCAGGGGTTGTGTTATGAATCCTGTTGGTGGTGTTTCCCCAACATAATGCCACATTGTTTCTCTCTGTTATTAAAAGGCTTTTCGCTACACTCAGACTATGTGCTTGCGAGAGGGGAAGTATTGCCTCTTGGAGGCGCCCAGCGGGGGTGGTATATATTTGTCCCAGGTCACTGGGTGGGGGCTCGAGCCGGTTTTGCATTGTGTTATTGGAATGGTACCCCTAGATACTGAACCCGGCCCTTGTTGCTGCCAACTCTGACAGGCAGAAAAGTTACACTTACAAGTAGGACTTGTGAAGGTTACTGTAAGCAAGTGCCTTGAAACTAATTTGTAGCCTAGAAAAGCAAAATGGAAAGGCTATTGAAGTGGCTTTCACTAAATATTCTCTACACAAGTAAAACAAATTACACATTAGCCAATGTCTGGCAGAAGGATGAAAACAAAGTGACAGACACATAGAAGTTAACATGAGAAATGGAAGCAAACACCAGCTGTATTAAATTATAGCAAGAAAGTAGCAAAGAGCAACCTTTTTCGCCACATCTTAAGAACTATTGACTTTTAATGTGTGTCAGTGTTCTCTTGCCTTCCCTTCCTTCCATCTGTCCTCTGAAGAGTTAGGTTTTAAAAAATAACCCCAAACCAGCTGGACTCTAGATGTTTGTGGGAAAACTAGAAAAAGAGACAGACATCAAGTACCCTTTAACTTAACTTTTAATTGTAACTAAGGAATTCACAACACTGAGTTAGGTGCCTGGTCTCCCTATATAATGCATGGGGAGAGACAGATGCCTAAAGAATGGGATCCACAAAGGACAGCATGCTCAGCGGGGAGCCACCTAAACTAGACAATGGGGAATGTTGAGGAGAGGGGTGTAGCCTCTAAGCCCTGTTTCTGAAATGGAGATAAGTGTCTCTCTCTGGCTTTAGCCCAAGGGGGAGCACTTACCCAGGATATGGGAGACTGTTCAGTTTGGTGTGCAGCTGTGACTTGAACATGGGGTTTTTAACATCCCAAAGTACTAGCCTATAAGATACTCTAGGGTAGGGCTTTCCCAGTCTCTCCTTTTGGAGTTGTTCCACTTTCTATACATAATTAAATATTCCTTGGAGCAGGGGAACTGATGCCTGAGTCTCCCACCTCTCAGATTAGTGCTCTAACCATTGAACTATAGAATGGTTGAACATCCTCACTCTCTCTCTGGCCCAGTGAATATTTAAGTAAATTTAGGTGACTGGGCACATGACCAGCTGCTGAAATTTAGGTGACTGTGGGACTTCAGTGGTGGACATATAGGTACCTAGGGACTTTATGCACCAACAGGGTTAGGCAGCAGCTGAGCAGGGGCTTTGTAAATGGAACCTTAAGTGGTAGCTAAAGACCTAAATTCACCTTGTGGATCCCACCCTTAAAGCCTAAATTCCACTGACCTTCAGTGAGATTTGGGTTCCTACGTGAAGCTGGGAAAATAATGGATTTTTCAGTTCACTGAGAACTTTGAAAAATTGAAAAAAAATCTTATTGGGTTGACTCAAAAACAATTTTTTTGAAATTTTTGGCAAATCACAAAGTCAAAAAATGTTGAGTTGGGCCAAAATTTTAAGTTTTGCTTCAACAGTCCCCCCAAAATCAGATTTTTCAGTGTGGTCAAAACTCTTCCATGAATTTGCAAATAGTATCGGGTTGACCAAAACTGTATTTTTTTGTGAATAAACTATTCACCAAAAAAAAAAAAATTAAAAAAAATCCCCAGCTGACTCCTAAATTCATAAGTCACTTTTGGAAATGGAGCTTAGACCCCTAAATCATTTTAGGATTTTGAAAAGTGTATCTTTAGGCTTTTAGAATACTTAAGTGCTTTTGAACATTTTATCTATAAACTCTTTCAGATAAGACAATATTTTCCTAAAACTATTATGAGTAGAGATGGACTGGAACTGCATATTTTGTGGGCTGCTCCAGATTTTTAGGTGGTGATTTTCAAACGCCCTCAGCATTGACCTAACTCTTTACTTCAGTAGCAGTTTTATCACTGTGTTCAGTGGAAGAGGTGTTAAGCTAAAGCTGAAGTGCTTTGGAAAATCTCACACTTAAATCCTGAGGATGTTCAGATCCAGGGGTTTGGTTTAGCCCATTATAGGGTCCAGTGACAAAATTCCAGTCTGGATCCATATTCAGATTCTGCACCCCTTTGATTCCCCCAGAGTTCAGACATGTTCAGATCCAGAGATTTAGTTTAGTCCCATCTCTAGTTATGACACTGGAAAGAAAAAGAAATTTTCAGTGACGTGCTGTTCCTGCTGTACTGGTCTCCGTAGAAGAGGTTTGACTGGATGGATATGCTGCTTAAACGTACCTCAATAATTTCAACAGAAGTTTTTTAAAATATTTATACCAAATATCAGAGGCGCTGACCCTCTATTGTGCCAGGGAGTGCTCGACCCCCTGCTCTGTCCCAGGCCCCGCCTCTACTCCCCCTCTTCCCCTGTGCGCCACCTTTTCCTGCCCCTGCTCCACTCTTCCTGCCCCCACGCCACCCCAACTCCGCATCTTCCTGCCCTCTTCCACCCCCTCCCTCTGCCCTGCCCTGCTCTGCCCTCACGCTGTGGAACAGCTGGTCATGGCAGGTGGGAGGTGCTGGGAGGGAGGGAGAGGAGCATAGCCCACCAGCAGGCGGGAGCTGCTGGCAGGAGGGAGAGGAGTTGATCGGAGGAGCTCTAGCCCCAGAGCACCCACAGAGTCAGTGCCTATGCCAAATATGTAGGAAAAAGGAAATGTAAATTCAATACAGGAATCATTAGAAAGCAATGTAAAGGCCTGAAAAATAATGTGACAAAAGAGCAAGGAGTTATTAGAGGTAGATTTGCCATGATTATGTCAACAACTCCACTTTTTTTAAAGAAAGCACTGCTAAGAATGAACGGCAATACCATGATATTAAAGCGTTAAAGATGGAGTAACATCCTGTCCCACATTCTGAGCTATCAAAGAAAGATTTTGACATTTGGAACTTTATTCTGATTTTACTGAAACTAACGTAATCCCATTAACTTCAACTAGGTTACTTGTGATTTACAGCAGCGTAAATGAAAGGAGAATCAGACACCTGGGTGCGTTCATTCCTTGATGGAGGAAAAATGGGTGGACACAGATGCTGGATATGGTTCTTGGTCTATTTTATTCACAGTAGTCTGAATCCCGAAGACTTGCTTTGGTTAATCTGCTTTTGTTGTGTGTTTGCCATGATTCAGCCTGGGTAAAAATCTGAGCAAGGATATCAGGAAGTTCAAGTTCCCATATCAAGGTTGCTTTTCTCTGTGACTTTCATTGCTACTCACATACTGTTTCCAATTGTATATAAAATGTACTCAGGTCAAAACCACCCTTCTTCAAGTGGTTGTCCACATGGATTCCATGCTTGGTGTACAGGCATGTGAGACTGGATTATTTTTGGCTAGTAGTGTCAATTGGGGCTGTGCCTTAGAATATGTTCTAACCACTTAGCTAAACAATCTCTTCCATCTTGCATTTAGCTATGTCTCTGGGAGTACCTTTCTTAGAGCTGAAGAAGAGCTCTGTGTGGCTCAAAAGCCTGTCTCTCTCACCAACAGAAATTAGTCCAATAAACAATATTACCTCACCTACCTTGTCTCTCTAATCCCCTGGGACTGACACGGCTAAAACTACACTGAAGATAATAAAATGCATATCTATCTTTTCATTTACTTATGTGTAAGCACATTGTTAAATCCTCTTGCTAGTTAATATTTATGAGAAAGTTACAATGTGTATTCCAGGTTTCAAAGTAGCAGCCGTGTTAGTCTGTATTCGCAAAAAGAAAAGGAGTACTTGTGGCACCTTAGAGACTAACCAATTTATTTGAGCATAAGCTTTCGTGAGCTACAGCTCATTTCACCTTCATTTCGGATTCCAATTTCTCCTTTACATCATCACTTTTGTGTGCGTTCTTCTTTCACATGAACATATTTGGAGTAAGGTTTTCAGAGAAATCTTCCATCCAGTTCTGGTTTCAGAGCCTGAGTTCTAGTGAAATGAGCTCTAATGCAGCTGGGTGGATCTAACTCAGCTCATTCATAAAATGTTCTTTCACAGTTGTAGACCCAATTTGATAAACTCCATGAGGATATTACTAACCCAAAACCCTATCGGCAAAGACCATGAAATATAGGTGTGTTCCTGAATTATTTTTCCCTGTTAAGGTAATATGACAATGCACCGACTACATCAAGTGCATAAAGTGGACTTTCAGCATCAGGACTTTCAGAACTTTCAAAAAGTGGGAGGGCCCTCTGTTCCTGCGCCACTGGCCAGGTTCTGAAGTCCTCTTTATTTAGTCCTAGGCAATCTCTTACTAAAGAAACTTGTTAGAGTAAGAATGTAGTAAAAATTGAGTAAGGCCTTCAGAATTGTATCTGTAATAGTGAACATGAACAGTCATAATTTGTCAATGATACCCCCCACAGAGTACACAAATCAGAGGTACCTGTGGGGAATATGGGTTAACCATTGGAAAATGTTGACTTTTACAAGTTTTCCACTCCACAACTAAATATGATTGCGCACACACACTTCCACCCTTTTCAGACCCCACTATCCACCATTTCCACACCCACATCACCATTACAAATATACTTGCTACACTGAATGCATTGGGGCTTGATTTTAATTGTCTCCCAGCCTACTGAGATGAAACTATTCCCTTGCTGACAAAGACAATCTTTTGATTCAACCCCAAGGAATCAACTCTAGGCAAACTTACTGATGATTCCCCATCTCCTAAGAATTGAGCTGTGGATTTCTACCAATGATTCTCTGAGGCAGCAGGACACAAGCTAGCTAGCACACAAAGAAGGGTTGGACGGTTTGGTAAGAGCTAAGTACATTGGCAGAATAGTTTATAAAGCCTCGCTTTGCAACCATCATTATTTCTATAATTTTAGTGTTTCAAAAAATGCAGCTTTGGTATAGTCCCTTAACACAATCAGCCCCCTGGCTTTCATAAGCGGTTAATTGTCCAATAGACACTGCAGCTATTGTTAACAGTTAATGACATTGCTTAATCTAGGATGATGATAATGAACTTCAGCAGAATTAAGAGCCAAAATGAAGAAATAATGACCAGAAATAAGATGAGGAGAGTATTTTTGATTAATCTATTCAAGTTAGATGGTTCCAAAAGAGAACCCTGGATTCAACCTTGACCCCCTTGACTCCCAGTCAGAAAGGTTCTGATTAATGGTCTGACTAATGAAAATATAAGTACATGGTATTACAAGGTATTTATTAGCCAGTTATTACAAAAATGTAATAACATTTTATTAGCAGTAAGCAACACACTTTAAAAAAATGCTAATACTGTAACCACATTTCTCAGGTAATTAAAGGCACTTGGCCTTCATTAGACACAGATCCAGTCTGCAAAGTTCATATCTTGATTCAAATCAAAATCTGAATTTCCCCATAGTTTAAAATGGGTGTGCATGGTGGTGACGGAGTGTGGGGTTTCCAGTATGGCCTATTTTAGAAATAGACTCAAGCTGGTAAATTGACCTCAGTGCTAATATAGATCTACTTCCGAACTTCCTCAAAGTTTGTTGGCAGTGGTCCACATCCAGCATTCCATTTCAGGCCTGCCTTTAATCCTTCAGCCTGATGCTGCAAACTAACTCAAGAAATTAAAGTACTATCCATTGTCAAGTGTTACTATTGATATATTACAGCAATGCGAAGGTCCAGTGTAATTGACAGACTTTCTTTAAATGCTGTTTAATGAACCATGGAAGTTCCCACATGGAATGGCATGCTTGGTTTTGTTTGTATTCTCTTTCCTTGGGACTTATTCAAAGCCCAGCAAAGGGATCTGCCCTCTATTGTGTCTCTAGGCCTCAAGTGAGGTGGCCTCCTAGCAGAAGGGGTTGCAAAACAGAGCATCTTTCAGCCCATCAGACGTGCACTGTATTTCAAAAATGAACACACAGAAACAAACACAAATGCAGTGTATTACCAAACATATGACCACCAAGCACATTCCTGAGCAATTCTAAGAAACAGGCAGACCTTGAGCAGACAGGCTTATCAATCAACTGCACAGATGCTTGTTTTATAACAACAAAGAAGTGAAGCAACTGAGAGAACAAGCGTATTTTCCACACATGAATCACACTGTGCGATATTTTTTCATAATCCAATAAGAACAATTTCCAGCTTGCTTAACTGGAACCTCAACCAACAAAATAGAAGTCAATAAACAGTGTGAGTCCTTTCAGATGATTCATTATGTCCTGGCTCCTGTAGGGATGAGCACCACAGGCACAGTTAACAGTGTTGAATGGCTTAATACTGTAATTGGTATGCTTCCTGGGCGCACACAATTTAAAAAACAGTGGGTTAGCACTTACCCAATATTTCATAAGTGGCCACTGCTGCTAATATTTAAAATACAGCCAAGCGCCAAAATTAGCTAGACAGATGACCTGCACTGCTGAGAACTACCTCACCTTTTACTTATAATACTGACAGGGGCTTAGGAATATTCATGGAGTTGGAGAGTGAAAGAGAACATATTATCATGTATTTTGTTCACACGACAAAAATCACTGGAGAAGCATCACTCAGATGAGGCCAATCTTTTTTTTTTTCATTCAAATAAAGAACATTTTGGCCAATGTAAAATCAATGTTTTTTTGTTTGCATTTTTAATGAAATTTTAAAATTAATTTTGTATTTTTTGGCATCAGATTTAATCAGATCCTTTTTAATCAGATCCATTTTCACCAACCGAAAGCGCTTGGAACAGGGAAGGGGTATTCATGAAGATGAAAGGTGGTTTGTGTCTGTTTGGCAATATAGCTAAAAAGGTTTGACAAATGTAAGCGAATATGTTAAATGGATTTGCGAAGGTCGTTTTGCTGGTGACAAGCAAATTTAAAAAGAAAACAAAAAAAACACAGCTTCGCTGACAAGGAGTACTTTTTCTGAGCAGCTGTACTTTTGCCATACCATAGCTGTCAGGCGCCTCTGTTCAATGTATCCTAAATTACCCCCAAAGCTTCAAACAACTTGCCAAGCCATAGAAAAAAGCTAGTGCATTAATGAAACAGAAAATTGCCAAAAGCAGGATCTTTACAGATATTATGGCCTTATCCTGAAAGCCCTTCATATTCTGAAGTAAGTGGGTATTTTGTATGTAGAGGGCTTTGGGAGTCATTTGGGGTATGCTTAGCAGAGACTTCTGACAGAATATGGTGTGGCTAAAAATGCATAATCACTGGCAAATCAGTGGGGTTAAAAACAGGAGGATGGGGATGCTTATTATAGGCCTGTTCTTCAGACATTTTATCATTTTAACACTGAGGCCCAAGTCTTCAATTACAGCTGCAGAGTGCTCCACACAGCTGAAGGTGGGGGACGGAGAGGTGTTGCTCTTATTAAGGCATGAAGAGCCTATATTTAAAAGTTAAGCAAATTTTAAATTAAAAAAATTAAGAATAACACAAAAGAAACCTGAGCCTGGAGTTGACGGCAGCTCACCGCTCCCTGCCATCTAGAACCCCACCTTCCAAAACGGATAACTGCCCTTACACAATGGTCCATCCACAGAGACCAGTACTCCACACGTTCTCTCTCTCTCTCTCTCTCTCTAAAAATCAAATTTAAACTTGAGTCTGTGAGGCTCTGGACATGTATCCTGCAGTTCTCTACAGCTGCAGTGTGTTCTTTCCAACAGTAGTCCACCGAGTCCACCTCTAGAGGCACCCATAGAAATTTTCTTCATCTTGCAGAAAACGTAAAAACATCACACTGTTGATTGAAATAGTGCTGGAAGTCTGGTTGGTATGAGATAACACTTTAGAGAATTCTTTAATGGTCATTATTGCTTATCCTGAAGCTTCTTCTTATATCAGAATTGAATCTGTTCCCAACAGTCTGGTGCATGATCTCTAGTCACTCTGTGTCCAATTCCCTCAGAAATAGCAAGATATTATTTAGGATGATGTTCCTCCTCCTCCTACCATCTGCCTCATTTTGTGATAAGAATTTAAATTTATCTCTTGGAAAGGGCTTCATTACCAGCTACGGATGAGTTTGATATGTCTCCTTCAAGCTCAAATTCAGAAGTTACCTGTAGACTCTGTGGCACTCAGTTCACTGGAGGCTGGACAGCCATTATCTAAATTCTGCACAGCTGAGGGTACTGTGATTTCCTCCCCATTTACCAGGACCTCTGACTGTTTCTCTCTGGAATCAATGTACAATGGCTCATCACCAGCGCTATCACTGTATCCACAGTTTTCTTTCGCCAGCATTATCTAGCAAAATGTACTTAAGGCAGACTTTTGCCCACATGTTGAATGATCTCTATATGCATGTTCTCATCCCCATCTCCCACACAGTCATCTGGGGGCTTGTACACACTACCACTTATGTTGGTATAATTTATGTCACTCAGGGGTGTGAATAAGACCCCCCCCGCCCCCCACCCCGAGTGACATAAGTTACACTGACCTAAGCACGGGTGTGGACAGCTCTGTGTCGGTGAGAGAGCTTCTCCCAGCAACATAGCTACCACCCCTCATGGAGGTGGTTTTATTATCCTGACAGGAGAGCTCTCTCCTGTCAGCATAGAGCGTCTTCACCAGACATGCTACAGCAGCACAGCTGTATTGGTGCAGCTATGCCATTGTAGCACTTCTAGTGTAGACTAGTCCTGGGCTGTTTGAGGCAATGTTAGGCACCCTTTCTTGTGCTGCCTAATTTCCTTGTATGTTTTCTCCTCATACCCATCATTCAAATTCCACTGCATGATAACCTCATGTCGGCTTCTTGATTCTCCTTACTTAGGGTCTGTGCTGGTTTGCAAATTTGTGTATTTTTCTTTAAAAAAAAAAAAAAAGTCAACTCAAAATATCTCAGCAAATGGTCACATAGCTTTCCATGCTGGCAGCCCACCACCAGCCAATCTAGACTCAAAGGATCTCTTATGGGGGCCAAACTTGAAATTCTGGCTCTTGAACTTTCACAATACTTTTCCGTGCCTTTTACATTCCTGTGTGGAAGAGGAATCTTTTGTAGGCTTTATTCTTTTTGTAGATAACCAAAATTAGTGTTGTGCAAAGCTGTTAGCTGGAAACTATTAAAATTATCTAGGGCCTCTGCACCAGCTACAGTTAGAGTCATAGAGTTTAAGGCCAAAAGGGACCACTATATCATTTAGTCTGGCCTTTTGTATATCACAGGCACCAACACCATCCAGCATCCAAACATTGAAATTAGACCAAAGTCTTACAAATCTAGTCTTCTGTTGGCTGTATGTGCCAAAGGCAGAGAGACCGAGGTGCACCAGTGCTTGTGGCCCATTCCATGTCAGTGAAACGATTAACTGAGATATAATCCTGGCAAGTGACTAACACCCACACACTGCAGAGGAAGGCAAAAAAATCATAGGTCAGTGCCTATCTGACCTCAGGGGAAATTCCTGCCTGATCCTACATATGGTGATCAGTTAAACCCTAAGCATGTGAGCAAGAACCATGAGATAGACTGCTTGGTGCTGCCTCAGAGCCCTGGCCCACCCCATCCAATGTCCCACCTCCAGTTGTGGCCATCCCAGATGCTTCAGAGGAAGGAGATTTAAAAAAAAAACCCTCCCACGATGTATTGTGGCGGGAGGCATTCTTTCCTGACTCCTGTAGGTGGCCAGCTGAAACACTGAAGCATGAGCTTTTAGGAACATAAGACATAAATCAGAAGTGAGCCCCAGGGCTGTTGAGTCCTGTCCCCAACAGTCACAAGTAATCCCATCATACAATTGAACTCGTACATATGTCCAGCTCTCTCTAAAAACTAGTTAAATTGTTCCCCTGATCATCCTAGTAGCTCTTCTCTGCACCCGTTCCAGTTTAAATTAATCTTTCTCGAACTTGGGTGACCAGAATTGTACACAATATTCCAGATGAGGTCTTTTGAGTGGTTGAACAATGGCATTAATTCTCTGTCTCTACTGGCTTCCTCATCTAATACATTTTAGGATCTCACTTGTCTTTTTCACCAGATGCATTGCATAGGTGGCTCATAGTCATCCTGTGATCAACCCACACACCCAGGTTTCTCTCTCTCTGTTGCTTGCAACTGATGAACTCCCAGCTTCTAGCAGAAATTATTATTATATCCTAAGTGCATGATCTTGCATTTTGTACTATTGATTTTTTCATCCCATTTCTGTCACTCCTGTCTTCAAGATCACACAGAATTTCTTGTCTGATATTCCGATCATCCTATATATTGATGATGCCCCCCAATTTTGTATCAGCAGCAAACTTCATTAGCATGCTCCTGCTTCTTGTGCCAAGGTCATTAATAAAAATATTGAATAAGATTGGTCCCAAACCCGATTCTTGAGGAAATCCACCTTAATAATAAGGTCACTTTCCTGGTACCACTAATTGTGTCTGCAGCCACTGGAGTTGTATACAACAAAAAACTTCTTCTGTTTGAACCACTTCCTCACTTTCTCCACATTGTTCCCAAACCTTAATTCAGGTAGTGGTCTCAGGCCCTCCACACTTACTGGCTGTGTGGGTATATTTCAGGCATCTGGAATTACTGTGAAAATTCTGCCAGTCCTGGTTCCATGTACTGTTCTTCTTTTTAGGGCACAGAGAGCTTGTACTTAACACTTATATAATGTTTAAATAAAAACAATGTAACTCTAGCAGCAGGAGACACAGCTTGGTGTTGGCAGTAGCCTATAGCTCCTTGTACTCCAGAACCTTGCTTTCCAAAATGATCTTTGTAGCCACACCCACATCCCTCCACACTAGGGTTGAAGAAAGGATGCATTAAGATACCTTTCCTTTCTCCTAATTCTGGGGCACTCCCACCACTCTACTCTACACCTATCACCACACCCTCATGGGCTAGCCCAGCAGCCAGGAATCAATGGAGGTGTGTGCCAGTGGCTGGTGTTGGGGTGCACTTGCTTAGTTGTTTTGGCATCTCAGTATCAACCAGTGCTTAGGGCAGGTGCTGCTGTAGGATAGACAGGCTTCTGTAGTGAAAGCTAAGATCATACTTTCATTATAAATCACTATTTTCAGATATCGCTTCAAGCTGATGTATTTGCATGGTAAATATTGGTATAGTTAATAGCATCAGCTTCTCCCTTAACATTGCTATGAAACAAAATAAAAAATGAAGTCCAGTGTATAGCTATCAGAAAGGTACAATGAATGGCATCATTTCAAAACTGGCTGCCTAAATAGCACCTGCAAAAACTGTGTAAAGAATAACTGCACATATGTGAGGAAGGTGACACTTCTATGCAAAACATGCACTTCCATTCCTAATTACCAGTGGTGAGACCATCCTGTCACTCTCCACAGTGGGAACTCTGTGTGGATCTCCTCTCCCTCACAAGAAAGTGGAACTCGGCCAACTCTGCAGCACCATTTCTCTTTTGGGTCTGGTGTTTACACTGGTGGAAGAAGTGGACAGGCTGGGATTGGGGCCCTGCGGGGTTTAGATAATCTTTCCTGCAATCATACAGCGTATCCCAGGAAAAGCAGCCTGGGACTGTTACTTTTTTCTGTGGAGTCCCTCATTCCAGGAACAATTGGAGCCAGGGGGAAGTCCCAGGTAGCACACCACTACCAGGCATTGCAGCCAGAGGCCAGAACAGTGCACAGCAGATCCTATGTGGGATGGCCTTGGCTTCGTGCTGATCCCTGGGGATTCTCCTACTTTGGGGGCAGCTCTAATGGCCTAGTCTTCAGGGGACAAATATCACTTAACCTTCAGGTAGAACAATAGGGCGGAAATTCCCAGAGCAGACCTCTGTGGACATCTCCTTCTTGTTAGCTCCTTCCCATGGAAAGGGGCAATTTGGCCTTTGAACTGCGCGTGCAAATGCATATATACACATTCCAACAGGTCTTGCGGCGGTATTTTTTAAATTGTTAATTTGTTTAGTCACTGGCAGCTTAATCCTGACTATTTTAAGAGAAAAATGACTGCGTATTATGTTTTTGGGGTTGCTGTTGGGGTTTGTTTGTTTTGTTTTTTTAAAAGCTAAAAACCAAACAAAAAAAAAACACCCTAAAACTTTCCTTTTAAAAATAAATCTGTTGAAGATAATACATGTAAGGAATTTTTTTCAGGGTTGAGTTTCCAAATCTGTACAACTAGGAATTGATTGTGAAATCACAAAAAAACCTAGGCTAAGGTTATTATTTGTCTTTTATTTTAAGGATGTCCTTTATTTCTTTCCTCATCTCCCACAATCCATTGCAGTAAAGTGCTACTAAGAACCATATAAACAGTACATTTTCAAGCACTGATCATGCAAACCATGACACAGTCTGAGCCAAAATGTATGAACTTGTACCTACAGCAAAGGACGTATGCTTTGAAAAAGACAAAGTGACTGCCACAATTTCTTTTCCTTCTTTCCAGATTAGCCAAAAGTAGGGAATGAAAATTACATACAGCTCTGATGTCCAGGACAAGAAAATTCAGTTCTGGACTAATGATGTGTTTAAGGGCTAGAAACACTTGCTACATCCTATTGGATGTCTAGGAATTCCAGCTTTTCAGAGAGGGGTATAGCATCCCTGAGCAACCCTGGCAAATCACAAGATCCTGGAGTTTAAAATTGCAAAACTGAAGCCAGTGCTTTGTAAATAAGGCAACTAGAATGTAGGGTACTTTAAAAATAAAACAATTACAACTATAAAACTCCAAAATATGTTCTGAAAGATCATCTCAAAATGGGACCTAATGTAAATACATGATAATGTATATTGTATAAAGGTTTCTTTGTACTCATTACAAGGTGCCGAGCACATTCTTGGTACTATGTTAATAATAAATAATTATAACAACACACTCATGATTTCAGCACATGTGGGTAATGCAGCCAGCCCAACCTAATGCCAATAAAATCTTTGTATCTCCACATGCCATCCTGTATTCTCTCTATACATATCCTGTATACTTTACATATTATGTCAACATTTCTACACTACTACTAAAATGTTGATCAGGTCACTGTATATTTTAAAATCTCTGACATCTGGAAATCTTAAGCTCCTATGGGATGAAATGTAAAAGGGGCTTCAGAAAGTCAGAAGGAAGTTGCTTACAGAAAAAAATCTGACTGGAAAGTAATGCATAGAAATCACAAAGTGGATTGTCAGTGGAAAGTAAAATGAGTTAATGTGAAAAACATAGAGAAAGCATTTGGGTTTTCAAAAATGGGAACTTAGTGATCACAGTGAAGAACCATGCACACTGCAGGCAAAGGACAAAAACCATATGACTTTAATTTTATAAATTACACAATGTTTTGATCGGCAAATGTTCATTATATTGATAGCAGCTTCTGTTCCGCTTCACCCTCTCCCTGTCCACACTCTCCCGTGCATTCCAGGAAAGATTTGAAACATTTTAATCTGTCCAAAACCATGGACTGACTAGTCTGAAAATGAAAGATGTTTGCTTTTATGCCGTGTCTTTTTCAGATCATTTATATTACTGTTTCAGGTTTTAGATTTCAGGCTTTGCTGTCTGAAGCTGATCCTTTCTGTGGTCTGGGCAAGGTTCATGGAATGATGTGTTTTCATCAGGCTATGTCTAGTTCTGCCAGCTGAAAATATTACTGCGTATGACAGCACTTCACAAAATACCATTTTCTCTCCTCTCACTAAATATATCTTCAAATACTGTAGGGGCTTAAGGTATGTTTGCAAAGCTACAGTACCAGTTCCATAGTTTCCAGTGCAGTGTAATCCCATAAATGTCAAAAAGAATACCCATGTTTAAAGTTAAGTAAGTTTATGGAAAACAGATCAAATGGTTAACTGATCTGACTTTTCAGCAAAGAAAAGGGGGAAGGAAATGTGACACAGTAATTGAAACCAAACTGTCCAACAGTTCAGATGAAACATGCTAAAAGAAATTAGTTAGGAATATAGAATTTGCCACACCAGATCTGATATAATTTGTTCATCAAATCTAGAGCCATGCCTCTGACAATAGTTAGTTATTGCCTATTATTTTGGAGTAAACTAAAAATACCCATAAGGCATCTCTCTCTTCCAGGCTGGGACAGGATATGCATCTATAACCGTCACAGCTTTCCACACATTGTTGGCACACAGCCTATAATAATTAATAATCGGGTAAAATTCTTTCCTGATTCCTGAAGCAAAGATTTTATGCCCTGAAATATGAATACTGTTCATTCCTAGTTAGACATGGTGTTGCTACTAATATTACTGGTCAAAAATTACCCAATCCCTTCTCAGTTCCATAGCATATAAGAAATCATGTGTCTGATAAGCAAATTAAATCACTGTCAGCAAATATCCAGTGATGGATAGGTTAATTTTCCTCAGCCCAGACCTATAAAAATTTGTATTTTGACATTCATTTAGCCAATAGTGAAAAACAGAATAAAAACGAAGACAAAATGGTCATATTTTCAAAGATATTTAGGAGCTTAAATCTGCAAATAGGTGCCTAATGGGATTTCCAAAAGCACCTAAGTGAGTTAGGCACCTCAACCCAGATCTGAGTGATATCTCTCAGCAAAAGCAATGGCAGTTTGTTGCCTAGCCTGCTGAGGTGCTTTTGAAAATTCCACTAGGCACTTAACTGTATCTTTATGTGCCTAAATACCTTTGAAAATCTGGCCTTAAGAATGAAATTCTTCTCTGGCTACATTGTTATAGCAATACTTAGTATTTTTCTATTTGTATGTTCAAAACATTGTACAGACACTAACTAATCTTCAACACCATGTGAGATAGGTGAGTAAATATTATCCATATTTTACAGATAAGAAAGCCAAGACAGAAGGACGCAATGACTTATCCAAGGACATACTAAGTGACTGGCAGTGCTAGGATTAGAATATAGGGCTCCTGACACCTGAGGTTGTGCCTATTCCTCCATACCACATTACATAAAGCAGCAATAGTTACTTCAACACTTCTGTGCCTGGGTTCAGGGCACTGGATCCATAGAAATGTGCCCTCAGCAGCCCCACACCAACAGGACTTGCCGCTCCATCATGTTTAAGGACAGTGCAGAGATCCACTTGGTGGCATGTAGGCAGTGTGCAGAGCTACTTCTCACCCATTATCCCGCCACTCACAGAGAATGTGGGATGTAAGTGGTGAGGAGAGTCTTGGCCAGGCTCACTCACATGGGTGAAATTTCACCCTTGATGTGGTCTCTTTATTAAAGTTTAGCACATATGGTATATTTTCACTGAGCACTACATAAACTAATTAATCCTCGGTGAGGTAGGTACTAATTATCCACCTCTCACATAGCTGTACGGTGCCATTCTTGCCAGATTAAATGGAAGAACTCATGTCTCAAACACAAAACTACCTCTGTGGTGGTTCACGTTTAAAGGAAACCAGCAGTGATTTTTACTATAGCGTCGTGGATGATGAAAGAAACATTCACAAGGAAACTTAAAAAAAAAAAAAAAGTATTTTAAAAATACCTAACAGTGGATCCAATACTCAGTTCCTATGAATCAGGAATCTGTGTAATCCTTGGTGGTGGCCGTCCTGATGGTAATTCCAGCAGGATATGCAGCCAGATGACATATCTGAAAACAGGACGATTAGAGCTGCAGCTGGTAGCGAACAGTGGGAGATTTGCACTGTACTGTTAGCTTCATTCTGTATTTCAATCAAGGGCTTTGGAAATCTCTTGCTGTTCTCCAGAGCTCTCATGCAGCTTCTTGTGTCAGATCTTTGCCTTGATACATATTATCTGGCTTACAATATGACTTCCTGCTTCAATTCATATCTCAAGGTTTTTATACTGTATATACACGGTTACGTAAATTTGAAAGAATCAACAATAACTGTAACCTCTTTTCAGTGATTTAGGCCTCTATTCTGGAAAAACAATCATGTGCTTAACTTTAAGCATATGCATGTTCATAAGTGCTTTGCTGAATCAGAGACTTGGTAAAAAAAATTAACAATGGCTCAAATAACTGAAATATTTTATGTGTAATTTTAGTTTTCCTTTTAATATCATCATCATCGTTGACATCAAGGCAAATCTCAAAGGGACATAGCATCTTTACATTGCCACCTGGATCAATCTCCATCTAGGTCTTAAAGATGCCCTGGCTAGAAGTTCAGTCTGTGTCCATCATTGGCAATCTTATTGGACTACCAAAGATTTTGGTGTCCATGTGATTGCCCACCATGTAGCGGCATTCCTTGGTAAACATGCTTACAATTCATTAGTCTTTCATTCTAATCATATGGCCGTACGAAGAAATCCACCAAAACCAAACCAGTGCCGATGGATACAGTTAGTAGCTTAGGCTATCAATATCCTCATTGTTGATCTTGCCCTGCCACTTAATATGGAGCCTCTCATGAAGACAGTGAGAACCAAAAATGTCAGTCTGCTGTTTTTCAGGCTTCCTCGGCACCCACGTTTCTCTGCAGCACAATAGAGTTGATATAACCATAGTTCTGTAGATCTCTAGCTTCATAGTAAGCTTGATGTCCTGACATATCCACAGAGGTCACTGAAGAGTCTTTAATATATTACATAATAAAAACCCATGGCAGATTTGTCCCTGTTATTTTGCCAGATGTCCATCACTTTTTTTTTGTTCGTGGGAAAATAATTCCAATAGAAAGAGGAAAGGTGAGTGGCATTAAGCCCAGCTGAGAACTTCAAGTTAGCTTCAGCTCAGCCTTACTGCTTATGAGAAAAATGCTGCACTGAACCTCAAATATCAAGACCAAAATGGTATGTTAAAATGAGAAAAAATCCAAACCAAATGTATAAAACACATCCCATGAACCTGTTTTAAAACATAGTATCAATGCCTTTAATATAGTTCTGTAGTGAATGGCACTTATTTACTTTTATATTTTTGAACTAGTACATAACGGCTGGTCCCAATTCTACTGAAGCCCAAAATATGAGTCTTTTAGGGTGAATGACAAAATGGGGCCCTGGTAAAAGTTTGCATGTGGGTCAGTAATTGTGTTACTACTCAATTACATTTTACATTTCCCAGCTGCACTGTTCAATTTAGATGATAATAATAATAATAATTGATAATAATACTGAAAGGTTAATAGAGTGATATTTCAAATTTTCAACACAAATTTTTGTAGGATGTGAATGCCATTCATCTCAATAAGAAATTCAGTTCAACTACATCCTGAATTTGCTAAAATTTAAGACACTCAATTTACTTACTACAGTCTGAATAAAGATAAATTAATAATGAGGTAATTACCTCTGGGGCATAGGAACTCTATCCAGCAACTGTAGCCAGATGTCAGGTGTTTCTGCTCTCAGTACTGGCTTTAAATATTGTGATCAGCCTGTCAAGTGGGAGAGGGAGCTGTAGAAATTCACGTGCTAGAAAATGCAGGTCATTGTAAATACATGTGTGGCAAATACAAAGCCATATGTGTGAAAGGTTTTTGTTCATCGCTTTTGCTAGGGCAAAAGACTTTTTTTCTTTGTTTGTTATGTCCTACACTAATCCTGAAATGTGCAAGTCTCATGCTCTGGCAAAGACTTTTGGGTAAAAGGGATGTGTACAAGGATCTGGTTCTTAAAGAGCTTAGAAGGAATGGTATGTTCTTTTCGCAGAAGAATAACTGAATAATGCATGACACGACGCAAAGAGCAAACTGGCTGATATTGCAATGGCTGATGCATTGTTCCAGCTACCTTATCTTATTGTTTGTTTGTTGTTGTGGTGTGTTTGCTTGTGAAATGATATGGCTAGTGTGTTAAGGAGCTGCTACTTAATGGGAATACTTGCAGCATGGAATTTCTAAAAGTAGAAGCAGGCCCCAAAACCAAGGTGTCTTACACCATGGAGGGTATTGTGAAATTTGACCTTAGGCCTGTCATTTGGGGGGAAAAATAGGTTCATAACTAGATGGTTGTGGTGTGATTGGTTAAACCAAACCACGTGTTTTTACTATGGGAATTTTTGTATTAAAGAATTTAGCCAAGTCCCCTCTTCTTTCACAGAAGGTGTTTAGTTAACTGTTTATGTTTTGAATGGAGAGGAACAATTTCCTTATTTTAGGCAAGGAAATGTTGGATTATCTCCTACTACACTATAAAGAAGGCTGGTCTGTGCAATCAGAGAGAGGCCTGTTTTAGGAGAGCTTTAGAAGTGATCTGCAAGACAGGATTTTTAATGCTTGTGTGTGGTGTAATTTAGTAGCTAACTTGTAAAAACTGCGCAGTAACAGTTTATTATGTATTTTAAGTTTATTATATATGTTTAACTTTTTATTTATTAAAGTGGAGATTTTATATAATCCTCCTGTTTCTTTAATGAGAGAGCCTAACCTCTCACATCACCTTGATAGCAAACATAGTAGGAGGTGAAATATACAGTAGTGAGTTAAATTTATTCTTGACATTACCCTATTGATATCAGTGGAGTTACAATGGAATTTGACTCTCTTGTTTGCATGTGATAGATGAAATTACTGGCAAAAACCATGAAGGGCCCAATTCTTCTCTTATTGATGTCAAAAGCAAAGTTGTCATTAACTTCAAAGGGGGAGGATGAGGCCTCAAATGCTAAGAATATATCTTGAAGTATTAAATATTTTAATTTGACTGAGATGTTAAGTTCCTAAACTCTGGACGGGGGCATGGCCCAAGTTACGCCTACACCTTGCCCCCTTAGTGCAGTCCTGTGCTCTCAGTGAAATTCAAAAAAGTTTTGGTTGACACAAAACTAAATGTTTTGTTTCAATTTTGAGATTTTAAAAACATTTCAAGTGTTTGTTTTTTTCAGTAAAATTGAACCATTTGAAAAAAATAAAACCATGTTGACATTTCTGAAAAAAAATTTTTTTTGACTGAAACAATTCATCAAAATCCACCCAAATTCACGAATTTTCAGTCAACCCAAATCTGCATTTTTCTGTGAAAAAAGGCTTCACATGAAAAATATCCCTCAGCTTCAGTTGCAAAGCTCTTCAGCCATACAAGAGGTGCACTGATAGCTCACTGTAACCTTTGATTTATGTATTCCCAATTAGAACTTTAAAGACAAGGAATAAAACTAAACTGCCCTGGAAGCTCAAACCATAAAGAATTCAGTTACATATAATTTAATTTAATGGAGGACTGTCAATGATACAACGAATGATAAAATTAAAGACTTTATTGAAAATAAAGTTGTTAAAGCAAACAGGCATTGCAATATAACCATACACTGTGTTGATACTCACATTCTAAGATGAAATGTTGCATCCAGGAGTGATCAGCCCCTTGATGGGAAGAATAGGTATAATCCTTTCTCTAGAGTACCTTGATGGTGGATGGGCACTCCTAATCTAAACTTAGTGTGCTACCTTTGGTATAGTCAATTTATAATAAAATCCATTAACTAAATAACATTAAACCCACCTTTTACCTTATCTATATTTCCACTATCATAACTAAATATTTTCTCATTGGCTATGTACTATAAAGCATCACATTAATAAATATCTGCATAAATGCCACACCAATAACTATGAATAGCAATAGCATTTTCCAAAACATTAACATTTTATCTAAAACATTTGTAAAAGCCAGTTAGGACTAAAACATGTTTACAATGTGACCTGGGGTTATGCCATAACTTATCTCTAACTTGCCTCTGAATTGTCTCACTTCACTTATATTTTACCGGGCCTCTCTTGACTATTGTCAGACCTATTTTTAGGCAATAAAATTTTGGGCCTACTTATATTTCAACACATTTCTATATAACATAGGCAAGCATCATCTCTATAGGCTATATTGCCAATGGACTGGATTGGCTTATATCAGAGTACGGCTCATTAATTATATATATAATTTGGCCCTAGATATAATTTAAAATGTTTTGTGCTGGTTTGCAATATCAATCCTTCCCCTATGAAAAGTATTTCATAGTAAAACAATGAGAGGGAATAGTAGAAAAAAGATTATAAACCCTTTATCTCAGATATTTTGACTATATTTATTCCTTGCTATTTTTTCTAACCCTTTTTCTCTTTGATGAAGGTTCCCTTTCTACAGCAATTTATATCCTAAAAGTCACTTTCAACTCACCTTCTTTTATTAAAAAAATATTTTGGACTGTTGAACAGATCCCAGTTTAGCACTTACATTGGAAAGTGGGTGGGGAAAAAGCCTGAAAGGGCCAAATATTGCTGTTGAAAAGGGTTTCTTGACATTTTTAAGGAAGGGGAAGTTTAAAATGTCTATTTTTTTTTTCCTTCAGCCCTTCCCTCCCCTCACTTTCTACTCCTCACGACTGCCTCTCTTTACACCTTGTATCCCCAGGGTGCCTTATCTGTCCCTCACATTGATGTTGCCCCACTATTGAGCAGAATATGCATAGGGGTTTTTTGTGTGTGTTCCAGCTGTGCATTCTTGTGAGTTGGCATAGAACTGTAACATCACCAAAAGTACCCAATCAGAATGCAGTATTGGACAATTGGTACCAGATTTGCATTGCATTGTATTTGCATTTTGTCCTGGGTAGTCTTTAGTGGTAGGGTTTTTGTGGAGTCTTGACTAGATTTCAAAGCTGACTTCCCAGGAATAATTATCTCCTGCAATACAACTACCCCCTTACCCCCATCCCCAGCAGAGGGTGGGTGCAGATTGTAAGTCATTGCATCAGCGGGGCGAATTTGGCCCTATACTGCTAATATATGATACATAAGCCAGAAAGAGATGAAATTTGACAAAAACACTAGGGATCCTATTTAGCAGTGAAGCATTCAAGAGTTTTAAAAATATGAAAAGAAAGAAGCCAATTTCTAGAGACAAATTTAGCTTTTACTAGAAACTTTTTTTCCTTTTTGGGGGGGGGGGGGGTGGAGGGGAGGGAATGGAAAAAATGTACCATTTATAGTTTGCTCCTTAAAATCTTTCTGGACCAATTTCATCTTTACCCTTTTTGTCACCTTTAAACTTTGAAATGGAGATTGTCCTCGGCAATGTTAGGGCTCATCTGTCCTTTCGCAAACATCCCAGCAGACTCTGCATGGATCAGCACAAAAGAACCCAAATGTATAGAGTACACAGGCCTTGGCGTGGACTGAGCTGCCAAAAATTGAACTCTGTGCTCAAGCTTCAAGAGCCCTATAAGTATGTGGTCAAAAGGGGAGGGTGGAATGCATTCCTAATGAAATACATACTTTAAAACTCAAATTAATAGGTTTTTAGTTACACTGTGGTTCAGAGACGAGTAGATGTGGAACAACTGCTTACACAGACATAAAACAGTCTCACTCTCTCTGGGTCCCTTAGGATGCGGTTGGGCAGATGGATACACATATGTGCAGAGGAATCCTCAACAAAAAGCCTAGGAAGAAAGACAAAGGAAAGTACTTATGTATCAGAAATGTAATTAAATTCTCAAGTAATGAGGCTGACAGTCTGCCAATGCACATTTGCTGGATATATAATTTATAAGAATCATATTTTTAAATGTTTTATCAAGGATACCTGGAACACTGAGGAAAATACTTTTTTGCTTTATGTACAAATTGAAATAACTAAATCATAATAAAGAGCAATACAGTACTGATGGAGGAATTTAAAATTGTTAATTTAATTCAGTTTTTATAAATGCTGTGGATCTCATTCATTTAACACTAGAGTATTTTAAACGAAAGCATTTGGGCACATATAATTTTGCAGCCATTCATTGTTCAACAGCACGTAATACTGCAGCTTAGGCTCCCCTTAAATATTTCTGCCACAGCACACAACTGGCTTAGAAATATTGTTGTTCCTAACATTTTTTAAGTTTGTATTTCATTCTTGTGTGTCTTGTCAATGAAATGATACAGTGTACGTACATATTTCCTATGAGAAGCTGCGAGGATTTTTTAAACTGCCTGAGGGAATTGAAAGTGTCACTAATTTCAGTGATAACTGAGTGTCTGTTTCCTGAGGTGCTTTGGAAATCTCACCCACCACGCTATTTGCAAGTTGGGTGGCAAATACAAGTAAGAGTTCTATTGCTTTTAATTAGACCTACTAAAATACATTGTACAGAGTCTTTTATCAAAGGACCTCAGCATTCTTTACAAATACTGATTCAGCAGTGTTGCCAACTCTCAAGATTTAGTCTCCAGTCTCCTGATGTTTGGTCTTTTTTTCCTCAGAGCTTCAACTCCCGGAGTCATGTCATTTTGTGAGAATCTCAGCTTTCATTAAAAACAAACTAAAGTTTCTAGCCTTCATGGTTGAAGAGCAAAGCTTGAAAATGTGACCTGAGTGCACCCTAAAGATTCAAAAACCATTGTGTAAGACTGCATATCCCACATTTTTAAGTGCAAAGCATCTCTTAGAGGAATATAAAAGGGACTAATACATTGGGGAAGAGAAAGCTGGTTCCAGCCTTAACTATTAAGAGACATATGTATTTTTGGAAGAAAGGTGGGGGGAGGGGGGAAATTAACCTTTAAGGGACCCACCATCGCACAGAAAAAAGGCCTCGTGATTTTTGTGGGATATTTCCTGCATTAAGGGCTGCAGGACTGAGCTCTGGAGATTGTGGTTAGAGCATGCAGCGAGTAGTGCAATTGGCAGCAGTGAGTCTGTTCCAATCTCTTATTTATAATTCCTGCTTCATATGTAATCTAGTGTTGAAGGAGAAAATTTTTTGTCTCTGTGCCTCTCGAATAACAGTGAGATTGCAAGAAGTGAGTTTGTAAACAATGATAAAGAGAAATATGCTGCTGAGCAACCCCGTTGCACTGGATTCTTTTCCAAGCTTTCTGTCTTTGATCCTTAGTCTATAGTTTACTACTTTATCTTACAAGGGATGCACTGATCGTGCAGCACAACAAAACTTTCACCCAGTGTGTACTAGATGAACTGTAAAGCTATCACATTCAGCTTTCATGTGGTTTCAGTGTGAGTGAAGGTCAGTGACAAATGGCGCTTAGAGTGAATACAAAGTTAGTTTTACCAGCTACTGAGTCTAGTTGTATACTTCTGATTGCCTTCCATTACCTCATCATGCACTTCTATCAAAGCAGAAGGGCACAGATAATAAGGAGATATTAAAACCATAAATGGCAATGCTATTGATTGTTAAAATTGTAAAGAACACAACATGCCCCAATGATTATTCTATTTTAAAACCATGAGGAAGGTGATTAGTAGAGATGTGCAAAATATTATATCCTAGGTAAAGTACCTACTAGGTTGGACTTAACTCTACCACGTAGATCTGGTTCTTGAGGGCTGCAATGATTACCAAGTACATGATTTTACAAAAATGGAAAAGTAGTCTTATGCCCAGAATAGAGTAGTGGTATTCGGACCGGTCTGAGTTACTAATGAAAGAAAAGCTTATTGACACACAGAAAAATTATATTAATTGAAGAAATTTGGGCCCTCCTTTCTTGATACATTTGGATAAAGAATGCGGAGGTAGCTCATATAGTGCCAGACCTCCATTCCACCTGACCTCTCTGCTTTTTCCCTTCCTCTCCTCCCCGCCACACTTGAACATTCCTTCCTTTATTTGCCTATTGGTATATATCTTTTTTTTTAATTGTTACCCCCACCCTAACATGTTATGTCTGTGTAATATTGTCTGGTTTTATACTGTCTGGTCTTTCAGTTTTGACAAGTTGTAAAGGTGCGCAATTGCATAATTTTATTGGATAACCTGTGAAATGTGCAGTATTTGGTAATATATAAAAGCTATAAGTCATTTATCTTTTTGTATTTTTTACTGTTTCTTTATGAAAATTAAAAAAATCACACACAAAAAACCATGCAGTAGTCTGACCAGTACTAAAGAAACTATTGCACAGTGCCAGCAGCATCACAAACTACTACTCAGTTTCCAACCTCCCTTCCCTAAACAAGCTAATTTGAAAAGCTAATCTAAAATTAGCCTTTAGTGCCACTGCTCTGCCACCTGGATCTCTCCCAAATAAGCTTCAGACCAGGTTGTGGTATAGAGACAGCACTTGCTTTGGTGGATAACTTCCTCCTGCTCATAGCTGGGAAGCATGCCTATATTTCTCATGTTAGATTTCTCCTCCACCCAACTTCTCCACCAATGCCCTTTCCAGTCCCCCACCAAGTTCCATATTATCCTCCAGGACCCTACTACATCTCGAAGCTCTACTAGTATCCCATCCAGCAGTTCTATCCCTCGCCTCCTACCCGCTCCACATCCAACCCCCAGATTACCACAAGCCCTTCAACAAAGCTTCAGCAACCCTACCTATTACTTCTAACCCAAGACCCATCAGCCTTAGTGCTTCCCATCAGCACCCAGAATCCCGCATCTACATCCCCAGCACCCAGGACCTTGATCAACAAAAGGGAAATCCTATGGTTTTCTGGAAAATTATATTTATACTGCATGAATGAACACTAAGGGCCTTGAAGTGTTCTGGAAAAAGACAAGCGGATGCCACATCTTCCATTTATGAGGCCCTGTTATCAGGACTTTTTGCACAGTTCTCAGATTGGTTGGTAAATAAAGGAGTCTGTGTGCCCACTGCAGCTGTTGTTTTAATTCCAGACTCTGCAAACCTGACTTAATCCCTCCACACATGCAACAGTTCACATTTTAGTTTATTTTTAAATTTGGAAAAGGAACAGTAATAGTAAAGTAAATTAGCAGTTTTTCTGCTACAAAAGAATTGATGTTGCTGAGCATTTAGGGAAACTTTATTTCACTTTTATTTAGAACTCCTCAGGTGGGTTGTGTCCCAGTGATCCATATACAAAGGAAACTTCTGTGTATCAATCTTCTCCTGTCCAAGGGGAAGATGAGGACCAGCTGTCCGTGACATCATTCCATTGACTGCTGATTGGAGATGTACCTGTGTGAAGGAGGCAGGCTGAGGACAGGAGGAGAAAGTTGGGGTGGGGGAGTCATGTATTGTCTCCCCACCAGCCATGTGGGTAATTCCCAATAAATTAATATAGGGTGTACTACTTTTGTTTGTGGAGTGTTCCAGAGTAGGGATGCACTTCTCCCCAGAAACAGTACCGAGGCACAGTGCCTCTCTGAGGATGGCCCTGGCTGCCAGTGAATGCCCCAAGATTCATGTGAACTGGGTATGAAAATAAAATAATTTTCAAACTATGGGTTACCCAGAAATTGGTTGCTTCATCTGTTTACTATTCATGTTGTATGGCTGGTCCCAAAAATCAAATGGTGCTGTTTCTGCTCCCTGGCTGGATGACTGAGACTATTTAAAGTGAATAAGCCAGTAAAGAAGAGCAAACAATGAATAATGCCCATCCAGTATGAATTTTCAGACAAATTACTATTTGTGACAAAATGTATTACATTTTTCTATTTCATTAATAATTTTGCTAATACCTAGTGCTTGTCAAAATCTACATGACCCCACCAGTAACATTTTAATTGTCCCCTGGCTCTACTGATAATATAGCAAAATGTAGTTCAGGCTCACATTGTGCACTGCCTGAAATACTGGAAATTTTACTGCTGCAAAAGTGGAAATACTTTGCCCATGCAGAAAATAATAAATATTCTGCGTGATTTAAACAGCTCTGAACCAGGGACAATGACAAATTCAGTCTAGTTTTTGTGCACAGCAAAATGCATCCCACTTAATGATTACAGCATGTAAAAAGATAAACAAACTACTACTTCACTATACAAGGTGGAACCCGTAAAGTATACTGTATAACCAGGAGATCATTAAGCAGCTAGCCAAAGGGTTGGTTATTTCATTTAAAATTAAGAGGAGTCATATGTTCCATCAAAGCCATTTAAAAGTTCTTTTTTTTTTTTTTTGCAATTAAATAACAAAGACATCATCATAGCAGCAAGCAATCTTTTCCTGTTTCTTATATTAAACCATCATCTATCCAGTCTAGTAATACTTACTTACAGTGGCTCAGGGACAACAGAGCATAAGCATTAGCATAAGAAATCATTTCAGTAGTCTTCATTTGATTTATAGCTCTTATTGTAGCAAAGATACCTCATCCAAGAAATTAGTATATATAATGTAGATAAGAACAATTTATATACATTTACATTTTCTACTGCAAAATAATAATGTTTTATCAAATGTTAAAAAATATGTTCTTGCCTACATATTGTCTTTATAGGGAACCAAGCTCCTTGTGATGTGACACTGATCATCAAATCCAAGACTATTAAAAAAAAATCTGTAGAAAATTAATTTTCCGAAGACCTATGGCATGATCTTCAATTCCATAGTCCAAAAGGAGTTCAAGTCCAGTTCATTGTCCAGACTCCCCAGATTATGGGTGGGGCTGGCAGAGCTTCCTATTAAAGTTTCTTGACATTGCCCATTATAAGATTCTGGTTCAGTCGCTTATAACTTTTCCAGACTTTAACCACTCAGGCTGAAACTTTCCACTCTGGGTATCTGCCTCAGGCTGAATTTTTCTGGAAAATTTCAGCCAAAACAGTTCAACTCTTTCTGAGAATGAGGCTAGGGAAAAATGTTTTTTCCCCCATGTTAAAAAATTCTGGTGATCTTTTCTTTAAAAAAAGATCTAGCACCACCATGCTTTGGAGCAAGGACTTGAAATTTGGCAGGGTAGGGGGTTGCCTTTATGCCAGGGATGTGCCTTTTACCATCCCCATGGAAATCCACCCAAATTCGGCCAAGTTATATGCCCTTTAAAAGCTCACACATGCTCAATAAAGACACCTTAGATTTTAGCAGCTAAATTCTCCAAAGAGTCTGTCTTCACACAGCATGCTGCCACGTGGGGTGGAGCAGGACTTTCCCTGCAATTGCAGGTCTGGGCTGCTGTGGGCCATGCTCAGTCCAGGCACCTGAACTGAGAGCAGAGAGCCAGTCACCCTTGCTGGGCCTACGCAGCCTGGAGGAGGAAGCTGCCTGATTGGAATGCAGAGGAGACAAGAGGCACACCTGCATGTGGAGAAGAGAATAGATTAGGACTAGGAACCTGGGTGTGTACCTGTGCAAAAAATTGAACTGGCACCAGCCAGGGAGGGAGAGGGAAACTGGGAATTGGGATGTGGTGAAGACTGGTACTGTAAGTCAGGGAGGGAAATGAGATGGAGAGGAGTGGGAGCCAGTAGATGTGGGGGAGACTTAGATTAGATGAGGAAGTCTGGGACTGGCAGGACAAGAAGACTGGGCCTGAGAACCAGTGGGGTGGTGGGACAGAGGTGAAGTGGGGTGTGACAAGACAGATCTGATGAGGAGCCAGTGTGTGGAATCAAAACTGGGACTGGCTGGGCAAAGAGACTTGGACAAGGAGTCAGGTGGCGGGGCACTGAGTTTGGATGAGGCACCCAGGAAGTAAGACTGGGACTAGGAGACACTACGATAGAAAAGCGGATTCTAATCAGGCGCATGATATTTTGAAACAATTAGAAAAAGTGATAAATTCAGTTTGTAAAACAAGGGAAATTGGCAATAATGCAAAAATGAAGGGAAGCAGTTCAGGAAATGCTGGTACTGTGAAAAAAAATGGCCACTAAAAGAAGGATTGTTATAAATAGAAGGCTGGCCAGCATAAAGCATCATAAATGCATAATGAAAGTCCCTCTCCCAGTTCAGGAGTTGAAGGGGCAAAGCTCAGAGGTACAAGGATCAGGCCCACAGTTTTTGAATAGGTATGGGGCAGTTAAACAATAATAATGGGGATTTAGCTATTGAACATCTAATAGGATCTATGACTCACACAAGAATACTAGATACTGACTCAGGAGTCAGACGTTACAATTATTAGACCAGATATGCTAAAAGGGAGTGGGGAATCCTAATTGATCTCAAATGAAGACAGTGACTGAGGAACTTTCACTCATCGGAAAATTGGGTTTGAAAATTAGATATTGGGAATTTGACTAAAAAGTCTGTCTAGCCAAGCTAGTGGGTGAGCTAATAATAGGTTGGGATTTCATTATGACATACAACTGCTTCATAAATGCGCAGGTATTTACACTCCCAGCTCCTGATGCAGACACAGTCATTGTTTCCTGGTACTCCCACATCAATCTGTCTGTATCCATCTGTTGTCTCTCGTCTCGTGCTTAGATTGTAAGATCCTTGGGACAGGGACTAGAGACTGGGGATTTTTTTTGGGGGGGGGTGAATAGTGAATTTGATAAATAATACAATTTCCTCCTCAAACTGGGAATTGCATCCCTCCAGCTTGAAGTGTGGACATATCTAATGGTCAACATGATAGGCAGTGGTCTCAACACATCAGTAGTTACATTTTCTTTTCTTTCTGTATGGGATTGGTTGGTTAGGGTGTCAGCATTTTGGCTCCAATAGAATGATGGGTGGAGCGAAGATGGGGTGATATTATGGGTTGAGTTAAGCCTCATTGAAACCAGTGGGTATAACAGTCATCCTTCATTATGGATAAATGTAAGAAATGATTCAACTCCTTTATGGAACCAGGTAACTGAAACAGTAGCAGCCTCCACCCACAACACAGGCACATGTTACCACCCAAACTAAGGCACCTGTTTGTGGAGAGAGAGAGAGAGAGGGAGACCAGAGAAATTGGGAGAAATGGCAGGAAAGAAGCACCAGACACCGAAACACTGGCCCTGAAGGTGGGGCGGGGGGGAAACCCAACACCACCACCGCTGAGAGAGAGCTTTGGGGCTGAGTGCTGGCTAAAAAGGGGCTTGAAGTGAGCAAAGAAACAGTCTCCTGCTGTTGGATTCCTGCTGTGTTCAGGGAGACAGCACTTTGTGCATTCTTTATAAATAGACAGGGTTGCATCGAAGATACTTAGCTTCATCATCATTTTATTCTAACAGAAATAACCTGCAGGACCTCAAATTTGACTACTCCTATTTTGGCTAATAGGGGTAACCATTTTAGGCTATCCTGGTTACCAGGACAGCCAGTTGGTAGTGGTTATGCCAGATCCAGCAGGGAGTTCCAACAGTTGAATGGCAGCCATGGGATGCACCCCATCTCATGTACTGCCTTTGTCCAGTATGCCTGATCAAGGATTGGATAGATGGGAGCAGCCTGCAATAAGCCATGCAATACCCAGGTCACAGTAAAGAGATGTGTGTATAGAACATCTGACACAGAGATCTAGTCCACACTGCACATGGCTAGCTACCACACAGGTAAAGTAACAAGTAGCAGAAAGATTATGGAGTTAGAATATGAAATACATGTATTGCTGGGTCAGCATCTATTTACCAAACTTGAGACAAGACCCAACAAAAGACATTACACACAGCACTCACATTGTAGTACAGTGTCTCACACACACACACACACACACACACACACACACACACACACAAAGGAAATGAGTATGGAGACCACAGAATCATGAATTAAATTAGAAAATAAAAGGCTATTTGTTCAGCACACTGGAACACCCAGGTTTTTCACAAAGATAGTAGATGAGCACATTAGTGACTGTCACAATTGCTGCCAAATATATTAATACATGAACAAGGACTCGCATGAGATGTGCATAGGAAGAAGCCATACAACTTTATAAAATATAATTGTCTTTCTTTAGATTTTTTGATCCATTCTATAGAATTTAACAGAATTGTATCCTTATATCTACAGGACGGTTAAAAAAACTATTCCAAGGATATTCTCTTGAATTATATTTGCTTCTATGTCATTTGTATAGCACTCTAATGGTTTCATCTCTGTTCAATTATATAGGACTTTTCCATTAGGGAGTAACTAATTTAGTTGCATAGCACTGTGGCAAATTGCTGGCACGATTATGATAGGTCCCATGCTTCCTCTTTTTTTGTGTGTGTGTGTGTGTGTGTGTGTGGCGGGGGGGAGGGTTCAGGGCACAGTTTCCTGCCCCTGAACTAGGTTATCTACTATTCCACTAGTAACCCAGAGAAGGGTAGTGGAGAGGGAGGGACCCAGGCCCACCCTCTACTCCAGGTCCCAGCCCAGGGGCCCTAGGGATAGTGGCAAACCACTTGAACTAGTGCTTCTTTCCCCTGGGCTACTTCCCTGTCCTGCTCTTCAGCTTGTGGGGCTTCCTGCCCAATCTCTGCACAAGCCAGGTGTCTCTTTGCCTAGGGTCTGGATCTGGGTCTTCTAGCCAGCCACAGCACTTCTCCAAACTGCACTCTGCTCCAACTCCTTCCCCTGGCTGATTGAAGCGGGGGGGGGGGGGGAGGTTATCAGGTGACTAGCTTCAGGTGCTCTAATTGGCTTCAGGTGTTTTTAATTAATCTATAGACACCTTTCTTCCCTCTACAGGGAATAAGTCTTCTCCCCATCCTGGGACTTACATATCTCTCCTATATCACTCTCCTGCTTTGACAACACTCCTATCCCTGTTATTTCATTAGTTTCCCCCCGGATTTATTTGGTGTCCTGGTCCTGTGGATCCCCCTCTTAGGCTGGGGGCGGGGGGATTTTTAGCAGTGGACGGGCTTCGCCCGCCCACTTCCCAGATCCCAATAGGATCACTCTCCTGCTGCCTTTTGGCCAAGCTGTATCACAGCACATACAGAACACCACTAGAATTAGAAGCTGAATGCAAATGAGCACACAAGAGATGAAGGGTCATCCCTTCTGACCCTGCCTCCCACATCCCTTCCTCGCACTGTATCTTCTGTTTGCACTGAGTGTATTCTTTCAAGCTTCCTATAGTTGCTTCCTATAGTGTGCCCTGCACACTCCTAAAGGATGCATATCATATGGAGAGCATGCCACAGTGCCATTTATCCATAAATTACATCCCACTTGTGTGTGCAGCAGCCATTTTCACCTGGAAGCACTTCAGTATCCCCAGGCACAGCATGCCAGCATTTTACAATTATAAGGACTACAGCAAATTCTTGCACTCACTGGTCATTAGAAAGATCTAGAAGATTATGATTCTGGAGTAATGGATTGTATTTTTGTCTGATTATGGTACCATTTACATGTTTTGTGCATATTAATGTTGTTCCACACTAAATTCTCCGTTTGCTTCTCTGTATGTGTCTGTAACTGTATGCACCTCAGACTTTCTTTGAACTGTTTCTCATTTACTTATTCAGTCATGTCATACCTCAGAATTCTTCCTTGTTTCTCTTTCTTCCTAAAGATGAATCTCTCGCTCTGTGATTTGGGCATTTATTAAATCCCTCAGTTTTGCTTGTCTCAGAGACCAGTGAGACACATTGACTTAAACATTATGAGATTTAATCTAGGAGTCACTGAGAAATGCTACAATAGGAATAAGGGGAAGCGATGTGTTGCCAAATTTGGATCTGAGTTGCATTGGTGGTACTCAGAACATACAATAGAATGTTATTTATTGTATAATTGAGGGTGCATTGTGTGGGATATTTTGGCACTTGATTCCATTAGTTTTGCTGTTTGTTTCATTAGGACATGCTGCATTTGGCTTTTCAGGACTTGGTTTGGGTTCTATTTTTGTTATTACAGCCATGGGCTTTTGAACATGGAACATTATAAAATTAACAGAAATATTATCCCCATATTATGGGAATTTCCTTATTGCTCCTATGTATTTGCTCTCCATTCTCAAATATGTTTATAGGCCACCTATTCATTGCCATCCTGGTGGCTCTGCACTAGTTTTCGAAGTCCAGTTCTCATCCCCAACCTGTAGCCACTTCCTCTGACTGCCACAAGGAATGACTCACGGTCCCTACTGGGTGCTATGTCCAGTCCTCCTTGGGAAGAGAGAGCAAAAGGAGAAAAAATAAGGGATCCTCTGAATTTCAAGAGGGACTTGGATAACTTCCCCCCAAAATCCCACCAACCAAAAAAGGCAATGCTTCTACATGGAAAATAATAATAGCTGCTCTGGGAGTTGCTGCTGGCTCTCCTGGACTCACTGACAACTCTGCAGAGCCATCCCTATAATAGGAGGGGCTTCAAATAAGAATTTAGGTCAAATGCTGAAAAATAATAGGTACATGTTAGAGGCTAAATCCTTGGGCCTATGCCCTAAAATGTATTGTTTTGTTTATGTGGTATGTGTGTGTGCAGTGAATTACCTTCCATCCTTTAGCACTGGCAAAACCGAGAATCAGGCCATGTGTTGCTGGTGCTCTGTGGGCATACTGATGCACTCTTTTAGCCTAGTGTTATACCTCCCAAAAGTGTGAAGCTACAAACAGCTCCCTGCCTTGCCTGCTTCAGGTTGCTGGTGTAGAACCTTTCAGAAAGGCTAAGCCTTTACCAAGGAAAATGGTTTTAAGTTACACTTAGGTTTACAGGGGAGGGAATGATTTCTGTCTCAATACCTGGAGTAAATAGTGTTAGGAAAGAAAATACTCGTTTTTCTGTTGCAACACTGATTGTGACCATGTACAGTGTAGCTGGTTTAACTTATCCCCCTTTGATTTTTTTCTCTGTTACACAGTTCCCATACTGTAGCTCCTGGAAATCATTTCAGTCAAAAATTCGCGTCTGTGTAAAAATCTGAGACTTCCTGCAGCTGTGGGATGCAAGCCAGTAGACTGGGGATTCAGGGCTTTCTTGCCAACTCTTATACAGTGCATGGCAGCAGAAAGACCCATAAGATCATCTGAGTTTGATGTGTAGAGTTTCCACTATAGAAATGGAAGCAACATGGTAGTTAAAGCAGGGATGCTGGAACAATTTGTGTAGTGGGGTGCTGAAAGGCATTGAACACAACTGCAAACCCTGTTTATAATGGAAACCACTCAGGCCAGGGGGAGCTGCCGCACCCCCAGGACCCCTAATTCCAGCACCTATGAGTTAAAGATTAGAACAGAAAAACACATACATAAAAGTCAGATAGCTACTCAGGTTGGTTCTATCATACATTGTCTTCTCTCACTAATTTCCATGAGGACAAAAGGGAATCAAGATTCATTCCCTGAACACCACCCCCAGACATGGCAGTTGGCCAACCCCCTCCTCTCTCTGGCATGTCTTGTCTCCTACCCCACCCCTAGCCTGGACCTGGATCACATAAAGAGGCTGACATAAGAAACATGGTGTCACACAGCATCTGAACTCCAATTCCACAAGGAAAGAGGGAGATCTGTGCTATACTTATTTAAATAAACTTAATTAAATAAGGCATCCCTTGTTAGGATTTGAAGTCAGCCCTCTCCTGAACAAAGTAGGAGTCAACAGCAGTAGAATCCCACCCAGTGAGGAGCAAAGTCCTTATGAGACTTTTCTTTTACATGTGTTTAAGATCCGGAAATTTAAAGCATACAAAGCCAAGGCTATGTGCCGTTTTCCCCTGGTTGGCATGAGTCGCCCCTGGAGATGGGTACATGTATTTGACAGGTGCAGAAATGTGTACTACTTTGAAATCTATTTGGAAAATAAATCATTTATTGGACTGGTGTCATGTTCTGCTCTTCATTGTTAGAGCTGCCGCCAGTCCCATGCATGCTAGCAGCTTCCAATGCAGCAGCAATTTCAGTGGACTGCCAATTTAAAAGTAAAGATAAACTAAAGGTTTGCTTTAATGACTCCTTACAGGGTTATGATTTTAATCTGAGACACTTGGCTTTTTCGGGGAGGAGGATTTGTAAATATTTCTTTCTGTTCACCTTCACATTTATTAGTTTCTTTATGGGAGGGAAATAAGTGAGCTGAAGCAGAATTTGGGGGGAGGGGAGAGGGCAAACCTTACATTCTCCGAGCAGTGGGAGGGGGAGAGGAAAGTGGAAAACTGCCAGTCTCACAATTCAAGACCCAGGCTGCTGACAGGATGCCTCAGGTGGGCCAAGGAATGCATGGTTGGGGACATCTTAGCTGTTTCAGAAAGGAGCTGCCTAGAATGTGCTGTACAACACAGCATTTGTGACAGGCGGTTGGGGCTTGCCCATGCCCTCCAACCAGGAGACCATGCCCTTTTTTTTGTCAATGATGCAACTGCAAGCGTAGTATCGAGGCACGAGCCTAGATCTTCTTGAGCATTAGATTTCAACCCTAAGAGGCTCCTTTAACTCATTACAGCACCCACAAAGCAGAGGGTAGTATTTTGCCTTTGGAGTTCTCTCTTTTGGGTGCTTCCAATTCTGTATCCGATTATTTATCTGCACTTTGAAATGATTAAAGGTAGAGATGGGCCTAAATGTGAATGGCAGATTTGAACCCCCTTTGAACTGGGGAAAGTTAGGGCTGTCTCTAATTTAACAACCTGTTTCCAAAATGTAAATTCTGTTAAATAAAGACCCCAAAAGATAACATCTTAGGATGAACAGTCCATCTTAGCCTTCCCCTAGTATTACATTTTGGTATCACCCCAGGCAAGGACAGTGGAGTGGCCACTGTGGCTGAGGTATATGTTAGATTGGTAGCTGATTGGTTTTGTTTAAGAATGGCAGAGAGAATTTAGGCCTCAGCACCTGCATTTCTTTTTAAGTTAATAGAGTTGTAGACCTCCTATGCCAGGTCTGATTTGCCCCCACCCTTTTTAAGGGTTTCCAGTTTCCTTGACAGTGTAGTTTAAATAACTGAGTATAGTGTAAATAACCAAACAAATTCCACAACTAGCTAATAATTTTATACTTTGATTTAAATTTTGTGAGCTCCAGTAAATATATAAACGTACTTTAAGAAAGTGCTTTTGACAGATTTCCTTTAAAAAAAAAAAACAACCAAAAAGCTTGCTGTGTTTTCCCAGGTTTGACCAAACCCAAAACAAAAATCTTTCTTGATTAATAAAATAGATAATAAGTCCTGCACTGAAAACAATAACTTACCACCTACAATCTGATTTAAGCAGACTAAGCACCCACACTTACCAAAGTGGAGAAAGAGGAACAGAAGAATAAGGGAAATTTCACACGTTCAGTATTTACCATTTGAGCCCTGCTCCAAGGGTTTGGGCCAAAGTATTTTGGCACAATAGGATAAATCAGTAATCCATTTTATATTTAGTTACTACTTTAGCTTGTACAAAAATCTCTCAATACACATAATAGAAATCACCCAACTCCCTTACTAAAATGGACATGTATAAGGAAGCATATTTTTTTCCCAGTTGAGCAAGATGCTAGGGACAGTTTTGTTTGTTGTCCAGGTGCTTTCCTAAACATACAGGATTTCTCTGATACTGATAGTTATAGTTATGAGTGTGGGGTGATTCCCAGCTCTCCCAAATCCTCTTTATAGCCTTAGAGGGGATAGACAGGGCCACTACAATACCTAAGAGTAAAAAACCAGACAAATTCTTGGATCAGTAGATTAGAGATAGGTAAAACCCCAAAGCTTTGAAAGATCAATTGAGATAAGGATCTGGGATGAAATCCTGGCCCTATTGAAGACAATGGGACTTTTGCTATCAACTTCAATGGGGACAGGAATTTACCTATGAAGCTGACTTGAATATTTTTGTTTAAAAGTTGGACTTGAAAGCTGCTATGAACATACTTTCTTGTGAGACTTTTATTAGCTCTAGGTGCTAGCTAAGTTGGAAATATGACAGGAATGGTGAAGGTCACAGCAATAATTATAATATTTATATATTATATCAGCATTTTCACTTCCAAAACGGGGGAATATAAAGGCATGGAAAAAATGGAGGCAGGCCAAATCCTTAGCTGATGTAAATCAGCATGCGTTCACTGAAGTCAGTTCAGTATGGACATTAACACCAACTGAGGATCTGTCCTAAAGAATAAAGGTATAGAAATGAGGAAAAGAAAAATGTGGGTGGGGAAGGAGCCCTCATCTCCAAAAATCAAAGAAGAAACTCCAGCAAGTTAGTTATTTTTCAAACCTAAGAAAACAAATAGAGGTTTAAGTTTTTAAACAGACCCATTTCACCAATGCAAAGGAGTAAGTGGAAGCTAAAGGCTAGATGTTTGCCAGAGTGAAATGATTTGGTGATCTAAGTCCATTACCTAGTGGTTAGGTGCCTACCCCGCAGGAGCAGTTTTAGGAGGTACTGCAGGACTATGACACCCAGCAAGAGTTATCCCTCCACCCAGCCCAGCACCTTTCAGAAAGAAAGAAAGAAAAGCCCAAATCACCCCCAAAACATTTGGAAATAACATAATGCTTGCAAACCATCACTCTGATTGTGTGTTGTATTCCTTCCCTCTTCCCTGTGTCTGTCTCGTCCATTTAAATTGCCGACTCTTCACAACAAGGGTTGGCTCTTGCTATGTGTTTCTACAGGCCCTTACGCAATCATGAAATCATAGAGTCATAGGGTTAGAAGGGACCGCAAGGATCAGTTGGTCTAACCCCCGCCAAGGTACAGGATTTGTTGTGTCTAAACCATCCAAGGCAGATGGCTATCCAGCCTCTTTTGGAAAACCTCTAGTGAAGGAGCCTCCACAACTTCCCCAGGCAGTTTGTTCCATTGGCCTACTGTTCTTACAGTTAGGATGTTTTTCCTGAGATTTAATCTAAATCTGCTGTGCTGTAGTTTGAACCCATTGCCTCTTGTCCTGCCCTGTGTGGCAGGAGAGAACAACTTTTCTCCATCGTTTTTATGGCAGCCTTTCAAGTATTTGAAGACTGCTATCATGTCTCCCCTTAATTTCCTCTTTTATAAACTAAACTTATCCAGTTCCTTCAGCCTTTGCTCATATGATTTGCATTCCATCCCTTTGATCATCTTTGTCGCTCGCTGCTGGATCCTTTCCAGTTTCTCTACATCCTTAATATACATTGGTCATCAAAACTGGACGCAGTACTCCAGCTGAGGCCTAACCAGCACTGAGTAGTATGGTACTATCACCTCCCGTGACTTGCATGCTATGCCTCTGTCAGTGCAATCCAGATCTTGACTGGAGCCTCTAGGTGCTCCTGTTATACAAGTAATAATTATCAGTCATTAAAACTGATATGTCAGATTGAGGCATCAAGCTCTTTATCTGCATCTCTTCCATGCAATCTTGCAAAAACACAATCACACCTAACTCAAAACTTTCATTACAGTTTTCATTGCTAAGGAATTTTTCTCCCACTCTTTGGTGGATCATTTTGACCCAGACAAAACAATTACAGAAATATGTGAGCTATAAACATTCTTGCCTCTTTCTTCACCCTTGCATTTAAAAAAAACACAATACTATTTCATTCTGAAAGGTTCATCAGAAGTGAATTCAAAAATAAGTAAACAAAACAAATGATAGATAGATAGATAGATACAACAGTCTGACTGTAGTTTATCTGACCTTCTTTTGTCATGAATTAACATAGCTCTGGAATCTTAAAAGGATCATATCATGTACAATTCCTAAAATAACAAGGATAAAGAATATAGCTATGTGCTGCATTTAACATGGCCTTGAAATTAATGGTCAGCACTCTTATTTTCTTCATCATTCTTCCCATGAAGGGTAGGTATGGTCCAGATTCTCCATATAGTTATAGACTCTTTGACACACTGAGGTGGCGCAAAAGGCCCGTAATCTAGCCACAAATGCCCCACAAAGAATTTTCTGTCAGAAGGGAACTCCCTGCTGGAGCAGCTGCCCAGTAGAGCTCTGTGCCTCCCATGTTGGGATTGGAGGGGTGGTGGCAGAAAGGAATTCTGCTACATCAATCCTCCACTCTGCATAGGGTCTATTAAAGACTTTACACAACAGTTACTTTAAGTGCCACTGGGAGCAACGCTGGCTCCCTGGCATCACTGTGCCAAGCACATTTCTAACACAGGAGAGAATGTAGCCTCACGCCTTGCTGAAAATGGTGTGCTGTGGAATAAGGCAGGCTACCTTTTCTATGATAAGAAAATGGGACCAAGGTTAAAGCTTACACTAACTAGGCCAGGGACCTGTGGAAAACAGAACCATTTTTCTATTTGCTTGATAGAGAACACAATTTAAAATGTGTTTACAATGCATACCTCTCCTGTGCAACACACCAGTTTCTTGCGTGCCTTTGCATTACCTCTGCTTACTTTACTGACAAAATAAAATGTTTATTGTTATTAGCACTGCAGAGTTGATACAGCTCTTGGACTCCCAGCTGGCCCAAGCTTCCTTGTAACATTCACATGACCACACTAAGTGCTACGAACTCCATCATGGGCATATTGGATCATGAGACTTTTTTTGGCAAGCATTTGAAAAGAGGAAGGGCTGAGGGATGGAGAACAGATGGTGGTAGTAGTATTGGGATTAGGTTGATGTTGTTTACTGACAGTGTCCAAAAGTGCAGGTAGGTTGCATTCTGTATTTTGGAATTTTATTTGTATATATTCTTAAGCTTTTGTATTAGCATCTGAGGGATGAGATAGCCACTTACAATCAAATTACAATAAATCAATATTGTTGATTACTGAACATTCATTACAGTGATATAGTGTAGCTTCCTACTAAACTGACTAAGAAACAACTAGTCAAGAACACCTGATGTCTAATCTTGACTCTGCTAATGAACCATTCTTCGATAATTGACTTACCTACCCCATGCAGTCCCTTTTCCCCATCTCTAAGAATGTGAATAATAATAAATACCTATCTACCTACCTCATGGGGGTGTTGTAAAGACTGCTTGCCTAATGTTTGTGCAGTGTATTCAAAGCTGTGAAATGCAAAGTATGGTTAAGAGACAGAAAGAACATAGGTTAATTTTCCAAAAAGTGGTTGGGCTAGAACTGAGGGCAAATAAAAAAATGATCTTTTGGTTTGTATAAAAACTGATTTGATATGGAAGTTACTAAGATGAGCCATGTGGAAAGCCACAATTGTCATTCTGAAGGTTCATTTTTGGCCTATAACAATAGTTTAAAATATAATGACCCGGGGTGGGAAAAATGAGTGCGCCTCCCAGAATACAATATACTACTGGGTAATAACTTTACATTTCCCATTGCTGTCATTAAATTCACCTTTCACATGTTTGTTATTTAACTATTTATATCTGTTATTTCACAAGATTTTTCTCTCTTGCAGACTAGCTTCTCCTTCTCCCTAATTCTTCAGTAATGGCATAATCCTATCTTTCTGACATCACAGCCTCGTGCCATGGAAATGACTGCAAAGTTCCATATTGAGCATGATGCCTTCACTGCTATAGCAAGAGGAAGCAATACAAGCAATAAGCTTGAAAAGCTTTGTAAAGTAATAAATGTCATTATTAATAATTAAGACCAGAATCATAAAAGTTAGAGATGGAAGAGACCTATTCGGTCATCGGTTACCTGAGAATGTATTGAAATATGTGAAAAATACATACCAAGTTAAATATACATTTTTGTCCACTACTATTTCAAAACATTTACACCTATGTGGCTAAATTAGGCCAGCGTTTCTCAAATGCAGCCACCAGCTGATTTCTTTTTTTTGCAGCCATGACAGCCTCCAAAGCATGGGCAGAGATTGTGGGGGGACAAAGCAGCAGCCCCTCTCTGCGGCTCCCAGCTGTTGCTCCTGAACAGCTCTTACCAAGGGCAGCAACATGTAAACACTGTCTTGGTGTTTACACTGGCACTGCCAGCAGAGATTGGTGCCCTGTGCTGTGCAGCCTCTTCAGCAGCTCCAGCAGTACCTCTGGAGACACATGGGGCTAGCGTGCCCAGTGCTGCAGGCAGCTCTTGTCAGTGGAGGTGGCTGCTGCATTCAGTCACTGTGGTGCTCCTCTGGGCTTCTCTACTGCTCCACCTGGCTGGGGCATGGGGAGCCAGGGACATCACAGGTGGCTGGTGAGTTCCCAACCCACCGTCCCCAGGGCAGGTTCTCGCTGAAGGGCCACGGGAGGCAGGGACAGAGAGACAAGTTTGTCAGCGCAGCCATCAAAAAAATTGGTTGTGAGAACCCCTGAATTAGTCCATGATCCTACAGCTGCATCCAAATAGACGGAGTCCTGTGTTCACACAGAACCCCTTCAGTAGGGTTCAGCACAGGTGTATTGGGGTCTGTCCATGCAGATGTAGTTGCAGGATCAAGGCCTTTATTTGCTGATGCTGTGCACTTGTTAGACAGTAAGGTTGAAAGGAGCCAGAGGAAAGGGAGTTAGTAATGACTGGTTAAATGAAAAGTTGGTATTACTACATGAGAGAACTGAACTACCAAAAAAGAAAAGGAATGGAAACTTGCACGAATTGGCAGTCAGTCTTAAAGGATCTAAAGCTCAGTCTTAAAGGATCTAAAGCTCTTTCCAATGGGAGTCAGCAGAGTTAAAGCTGAACTTCAGCATGGTCTGGGTCCGTTTAATACCTGGACAATAAGTAGCAGAAACTCATTCAGCAGTATTGCTTTTTCTCTAGCTAGAAAATAAGTCATAGTATTGAGCCAGGGTAGGAAAAGGGGTGATTTTAGAGAATAGCAAGGTTCTTCTGTCTTAAACTCATAGTTAGGAGAACCTAGTTGGTTCAAACTGCTGATAAGTACTGATGTGAATCTTCATTCTTGCCTTGAACTGATCTCTGAGATTTAAAAAGTATCATAAAAATTTCACATCATCCGTGCAGCTCTGAACGTCCTGGTTTTGCCCAAAATGCTGTACTTGTACTGTGCTATAATACTATTGAACTATATAACATAGCTGAAACCATGAAATACCAGAAATCCTAAGGATAGGTTTCAGAGTAGCAGCCATGTTAGTCTGTATCTGCAAAAAGAAAAGGAGGACTTGTGGCACCTTAGAGACTAACAAATTTATTTGAGCATAAGCTTTTGTGAGCTACAGCTCACTTCATCGGATGCATGCAGTGGAAAATACAGTGGGGAGATTTATATACACAGAGAACATGAAATAATGGGTGTTACCATATACACTGTAACCAGAGTGATCAGGTAAGGTGCGCTATTACCAGCAGGAGAGGGGGGGGGAACCTTTTCTAGTGATGATCAAAGTGGGCCATTTCCAGCAGTTGACAAGAATGTCTGACGAACAGTGTGTGTGTATGTGGGGGGGGGGGGAATAAACATGGGGAAATAGTTTTACTTTGTGTAATGACACATCCACTCCCAATCTTTATTCAAGCCTAAGTTAATTGTATCCAGTTTGCAAATTAATTCCAATTCAGCAGTCTCTCGTTGGAGTCTGTTTTTGAAGTTTTTTTGTTGAAGAATTGCCACTTTTAGGTCTGTAATCGAGTGACCAAAGAGATTGAAGTGTTCTCCGATTGGTTTTTGAATGTTATAATTCTTGATGTCTGATTTGCGTCCATTTATTCTTTTATGTAGAGACTGTCCAGTTTGGCCAATGTACATGGCAGAGGGGCATTGCTGGCACATGATGGCATATATCACATTGGTAGATGTGCAGGTGAACAAGCCTCTGATAGGGTGGCTGATGTGATTAGGCCCTATGATGATGTCCCCTGAACAGATATGTGGACACAGTTGGCAATGGGCTTTGTTGCAAGGATCGGTTCCTGGGTTAGTGGTTCTGTTGTGTGGTGTGTGGTTGCTGGTGAGTATTTGCTTCAGAAATCCCAAGAGTTACTTCATGCAAGATTTCCTGACCAAAGGTATTCAGAGTAAGGTTTGGGCAAATTCTGAACCTAGCTGCCAAACATTTTGAGGTTCAGTGTTTATTTAGACAAGAGTAGTGTGAAATTTGGGTTGATTTGGTTTCAGTAGTAGACTTTTTTAAATCTATTACGATTGGCCAATTGAGTTTCTTTAGGTATGCCACCCACCTACCTCAATGGGTGGGGAAATTTGATGAGGCCGGTGAGGAGTCCCAGCAGCAAGGGTGGGAACACGAGGGATATCAAGTAGCTCCTCCCAAATTGGAGTCTCTGGCACCCATTGGCCAGCTGCGGGGTATGAGATGCTAATCGGCTGGCTGGCATTCCCCAGGTCCCAGGATTTAACCTGGAGGGGGGAGAGGCCATGTGGACTCTCTTTTGGCTCTATTGCAGCAGAGTTACTCACAGCTTCCCGCACCAGACCATGTTGTCAAGACGCAAAGGAATTGAACAACTAAGGATTCCAGAGCCCCTCTCCCTAAGGGCACACCTACTCCAATAGTGGGCATTCTCCCTATGCTGGGGGGTAGGGGGTTTGCTAGCAGCATGCAGATAATGAAGCAAGGGATTGCGAATGTTGTCATGGCCCAGGGTCACACCTCCCTGTGACACCCCCCTCAAGGGATACGAGGTGATCTGGAAAAATCAGTGACTCATAGGTTAGGCAAGAATGGTACCATTAGACAAGGGAGTAATGCTTGGGTCACAGGTTTAGGGTAAGATAGATATCCTGCTACAGAATATGGCATAATTAGGGTAGTACACGGACATCCCATCTCCAAGTGGCAGCATCCTACCAAAACTCAGGCTGGAGAAACGACAGCTAATACTACTAGAGCTTATGTGGGATCTGATCACATATTCAGGAAACATCTGTCTAAAGGGGCTTGAAAAGGGGAATTTGTGGATTATTTACCTTGCTGTTCAGGGAAAAGCAGACAGAGAAAGGGGCAGAAAAGGACAAGAAAGAGGAGGCCAAACCTCGCAGACCTAACTCCTGAGAACCGGTCTGCAGCCTTTTTCATTTATGCTAATATAATTTCCTTGAGGAACCCCAAGAGGTTATCTCCTTCTTCAAGTATGAGGACTTAATAGAGAGGGCTTATGCTTCATATGAGTTATGTCTGCTCTGCAGTTAAACACCCATGGCTGGCCCATGTCAGCTGACTCGGGCTTGTTGGCGTAGGCTACAAGGCTGTTTAATTGCATTGTAGACATTCTGGCTCAAGCTGGATCCCAAACTCTGGAAGCTGTCATTGCTGCTGTAGTTAAGTCCAATCTTAGAAGGAGAAGCCCTCTTGTTTGACAGTCTCTTAGATGGTAATAACTGTCTGGTGCTTGTGATTCAATTGGAGCCAGCAGAGGTGGCAATGTCATAGAATCATAGAATATCAGGGTTGGAAGGGACCTCAGGAGGTCATCTAGTCCAACCCCCTGCTCAAAGCAGGACCGATCCCCAATTAAATCATGTCAACTGGGTCCTGGTCTCTCTGCCTCATTCTGGTCAGGAAATCTCTCTGGACCAGGATAGTGAAAGCCTGGGGTCCCATTAAATGGTGGGGGTGGCAGCCAAGATGGTGAAGATCCTTCCAGTAGCCTCTGTCTATTCTATCTGTCTGTTCATCTTTTCGTTTTTTCATATTTTCCCCACAACAACTCTTTCACTTAAGGACCCAAAAAGGGAGTGATAGGTGGACTAGCCCATCTCTTCATTATTTCATCCACCAATTAGGCCAAATATCTGACATACCAATTTTGGCTCACTAACTTCCAGTTGCACATCTGTTTTTAACAAGCATAATTTCAACACAGTCCTTGAATAATATCAAGTTGGCCTTTTTGTTTAGACTAATTCAGTTATTCTGTCTCCCTTTCATACCTTTTCCCATCACATTTATTATGATAGGTTATTGTAACATCTTATGTGCGTTTACATACTTTTTACAGCTGAGCTCACAATTTGGGTAAATGTGTAGGCCTAATTGTCACAACAAGACACAGAGCTGCACAAAACTTGGCAGCTGTGCTCTGGTAGGTGTGTGCTAGAGGGTGGTATAGCCGTGGTGGGCAACCTGCGGCCCGCATGCGGCCCATCAGGGTAATCTGATTGTGAGCCACTAGACATTTTGCTGATGTTGACCACTAGGAGCTGATGGGGGCTGTGCCTGCAGATGGTCAATGTCAGCAAAATGTCTCGTGGCCTGCAATCAGATTACCCTGATGGGCCGCATGGTTGCCCACCATTGGTGTATAGGGTTGCGGGGGTATATGGATACTGGGATGTCTGGGGTAAATGGGTGGGTGCTAGGGTGTATCTGGGCTCTTGGAATGGTAGGTGCTAGAGACCTCTGGCATCGGGGGGAGATAATGGAAGGTGTCTGAGAATGCTGGGGTGTCTAAAATGGGTGGGTGCTGTCTGGGGATAGTTTGGTCCTGAAAGGACCTTGAGGTTGCTATATAGTTGTGTGGGGGGGCTGACTGGGGACAGTACTTATAGAGCTGAAGAATGGAATTGTTTCTTTTCTTTAATTCCTATTATTAATAAGACTCCATATTGTAACTCAAACTCCATTTTGAAATGCTCACTCCATTTTGTAAACCCTGCTGAAACCTTATTAGTTTAGTTTAGATGTGTGAATGAGGTATGCATGGATAATGGAATCAACCTCCAGTCCCAGCCTGTCCAGATAAAGTTAAGCGCAAACACCAATGGCTGAAGATGCAGACAACAGCCCTAACAAAGTCAGAAGAGTCCACCCCAAAAGAAAATAACAAAGGTACAATTGAAACAAGATCAAAGTCAGGTCCCAGGCTGAAAGTCACCCGTCTGCAATTGACGGGTGATCAATCACACTGAACCCAGAGGCAGCGTGACACAGCAAGACCTAAAGACTCTTAATTCAAACTAAAGCCTACAAAAAGGATGGGTGAGATGGAAGACTTTGGGTAACGTTCTGCTGCCAACACTGAAGGGCATTGGTGTGCACCCGTCAGAGACCCAGCCCTTCCTCGTGCCCGGCTTTCCTGGCCAGTTAGCCGCTACGAGCTATGAACCCAAGCTGCGAAATCAAGCCACAGACTCAAGCTACGTTCAGGACTGGTAACTATCCAGCAGCTGCAGAACATTTGGGGGTGTGTGTGTGTGTGTGTATAGGTATTAGCTATTGGTTATAGATCAAATTGTGTTATCATAATAAACATGGCATCTTGCCTTGTCCCCTGAAACGATCCTATGTAGCTTTATCTGCATAACATACTGGCCCTCCCCTTCATCTTCTGGCCTCTCCTCTGCTTCCTCCTCCTTGCTCCTCCTTCCTTTTTTTAGATTCAGCAAAAACAGAGGGGTCACCTGGCAACTGCAGGACTACGCCTTACTCCTGCTGTCAGCAATAACAATTGTTGTATTCATTTAAATGTCTTGCTCATTGTCTTGTATTTTGTTTGCTTGGCTATGCACTTTTTCTTTAAAAATTAATATAGAATCTTAAAAATAAAGAAGCCGCAGATCGCCTGAGATCCACATGGCTTAGAGGTGAGAGAGAAATTTGCAGGACAGCCCCGAACTTGATAAGACTTTCCTGAATCCAATGAAATCCTGTGTGTGCATGTGCATGTGAGAGAGAGAGAGAGAAGAGGAACATTAAAAACCTAACCTCCACTTTAGCGGGTGATTTGGATACAAATTTAAACAATATGGTAGATTTCACTAAACGTAAAGTATACTACACTAATCAACAGTATTTATTTATCTGACTTTCTCTATACACATTATAAAACATTTACTAAACCTCAGTTCTTCATGCAGTATAGGAATACTTGTTTGTTATACAATGAAAATAGATCGGATTCAATATACATCACAATAAAATAATCTTGTTTTCAAAATCCTCTTTTGGTAATTTTGCCTAAGCATTTTTTTTATACTATATGGGACAAAATTTCTGAAATCTCATTTCATTTCTTTTTGAAGTCAAGTTTAAGAATATGGCAACTGTTTTCCTGCCGGGCTCTCCTACTCTTCATGACATCATCACCTTCAGCTTGTACATAATGCAGCTGTTTAATTGGTACAGTAGGTGGTCTGTATAGCAGCTCTGTTACTTCAAGAACTTCTTTGGCTTCTTGTGTCATTTATCCCTCTTAAAATCATAATGTTTACTTTGGATCATTTTGCTGGAACTGTTTCTTGGTGCCTGATTGATTTGATGTAAAGATGGACAGGCTGCCAGTGCCACTCAGCCGAGTTTATTAGCAGAACTTTTTCCTCTGAGGTTGGCAGACAGCACTAATTCTAAGTTCCGGTCCAGAAAGTTTCCCTTCTGAGTAACGACTTCAGTGACACGTCGCCTGCTCAATGGAATCCTATTGAGAGCATCAGAATTGGCCTACTCCACACCCAGGCAGTAGAAGATGCAGTTCAATGAGATGTGAAAAGAATGGGAGGACAGTGGAAGAGGGCAGGGGAAATATTGCTCTCTAATCACAGATCAAACATATTGTTTTTCACTCATAATCAGGAATAGATTTATCAGATACTAAGCTGGGGAATTCACAGTGACATCCCTAACATAGCTGGAACTCCAACTCGATTTATTTATTATTATCCTTTGCTTAGTGACAACAACTGTGCTTGACTTGAACTTTAAGCACACAGTAGGGAGGTTGTCAATGTAGGACCATAAGGCTACAAGATGCTGGGTCCTCTCAACTCCTGTTGATTTCAGTGGGAGTCGAGATAACCCAGTGCCTTGCAGGCCGTGGTCATCACGTTGTGATTAGGCCCAATGACTATTAAAGATTTCAAATATTTTCCACAAATTGAAAAGTCATAAATATGAAGCTTTGATTCTCACTAATATTATGGAGTGTGAATCCTGAAACATTTATTTTTAGCTGTGGAAGATCTCAGGCCCTGGAAGATTTCTCTCTGTAGCATGAGCTATGTATTCTTAGGCATATCGCCTCAATTTCCTGAAGCCTTCCGTAGCCCTGTTATTACAGGCTGTGAGAAATATACTTTTGAGTGTTGCCACATTAAAATAAGACAGTTAATAGTAGTGATAGAACCTGATGCATTCATGCCTCAAATTCATCCAGTGAATACAAATCCCACTGCTTTTTTCCTAAACAATTCCCTTCAACCACATTTCATCAACAGCACTGGACTTAATTCAGTAGAAAAATTCAGAGGTACAAGACTACGTTCATCATGCTCCACAGATATCTTCATTGAACAACTATTCTTGATAAAAACACTCAAAGGCTATTATTTCATTTTATTTTTTACTCAATTACATTAAAGTTGACTTGACATTCTCACTCAAAATCCCTCTATTGACCTCGCACTTACCACATCCAGTTCAAGCTCTTTGTCCTCATTTTCATGGTTCTGTACAACCTGGCCTCACCTCCCTCTGTCTTGCTTATCTCTGATCCCCTGCTTGTGCATATCCCTCTGCCCAAACAACCTGTTTCTCTGCCACCTTCAGGACCTTTTCCCTCTCCGACCTCAGTGCCTTCTTCCATGGAGTCTTCTGCATTTGGGACCACCTCCTCAACCCTGTCCACCATGCCTCCACCATCTCCTCCTTTAAATCTCTTCTGTAAAATATACTTCTATCAAGTCTACAAAACTCAGTCCTTCCCAATGAGAAGTTTTTACAAACCAGACCTCTGACTTCCCTTCCCCATCAATAACAAAAGTCCCAACTAAAATGTTGGCACTAACAAGATGAGCGTCAATATTTCTGAATGTATTTGAACAGTGGAATGTTCAGATCCAGGGCTTTGGTTCAAACCCAACCCTAATTACAGTCGAAGACAAACCACCATGGAAGACTAAAACAATTATATAAAATGAGACTCCAGAATGCATCATCAGCTTCTTGGCAATAATGTTATGAAACAAAAGGGGGCACGTTTACGCTTTAGCCACCCACATGTCAATATCTCAGAAATTCCATTATGCCTTTCAGCCATAACAAGCGCTAATTTGTGACACAACTAGCCTTTTACCCAGTATCAGAGAGTATTGCTCAGAGATTAAATTCCAGTGTATTTAAATGCCGGGGTAGGATCAACAGATATGTATCAAGTAGACAGAGTCTCTCCCTTGTCAGCTTTTTATAATTTTTTTAGGTGAATCTGTTCCAAAAACAGGACTCCAGATAAGACCAAACTCTCCAGAAATAAACGGACTATTGTCTTTGCTTCAAATTTAAAATCTTTTCCCACCAGTAAGATTATAAAATTTCAAAATCATCAACAATTTTCTGGTTTGTTTTTTCCAGAGTCTCCTTTTCTGAGTTTAAACACCAAAGAGGGAAATAAAATATTAGAGTGGCTCAAGGTGATGTAAATAGAGTATTGGGATGAACGTGAACCAAAGAAAGTTAAGGCTAAATAGCAGGGGGAAGGTCCTAAAAGTGATCTCTAGTAGACTTTGTAATCATCTCCAACGGTAAGTGATAGAAACCCTTTAGTTTAAACAATTTCAAATGAGACTTTGCAAAGCCATTGAGAATATGCTATTGGAAAAAAGCCTGCATTACGGCAGGGGATGGATTAGGGTTAGGGTTAGGTGATGCCAAACAGTCACAAAATATTTTTAAAACCCTCCCTGTCTTGGTTATTTCAAGTCAACTGATTAATCTGGCCCTTAATGAAGTATATAAGAAAGTGGATATAAAAGGTAACACACATTTCTAAAGCCAGTCCTCTTTATAAGCCTATTTTTACTTTGTTTCCCAATTTCAACATTGTTAGCTCTATCAGCAGTATTAGTTAGTGAGTAAATCATCAGTTTCAATGGTGCAAAAACATAGAAGATACAGTCCAAGTTTCAAGGAGCTTACATGTTGATAGACTACATATGTAAACTTATTCCTCCTTTTGCCTTTTCATATCCTGCTTGAGAGCTTAATTGAGATTCTAATTTGATAGGACACTGAACTAGAAGTCAGGAGACCTAGATTATATTCTTGGTTGTGCATTGACCTGATGTATGAGCATGGGAAAGTCACTTCCCCTCTCTGTTTGCCTCTTAAAAAAAAATCCTGACATTTTAAGGCATCTAAACCGCTGCACTTCACATTTCTCCTTTCTGGTCCAGCATGCAGTGAATTGGAATCACAGCTTTCTTTAGCCTGGAAAGAAAGAAAGAAAAAAAGCTTGTGTTAATACAATCCTTAAGTTACAAAATATCTTGTATAGCAAGATGGTGAGTTTCCCCATTCCTTCTTGCTGCCTGGGTCAAAGCCTGACAACTTTATGTCCTTCCTTCCTTCCTGGAGGTGAAGGAAGTGTCCCTAAAGTTATTATTTAATATTGTTATTAATTGACATTTGTGTTCCGGTAGCAATATACTGATAGTGACATCCTAAATGCCTCAACCAGGGCCAAGGCCCCATTGTGCTAGGCACAAATGATGGCCCCTGCCCAGAAGAGATTAAAGCTAAAGACAAGACAAACAGACACATACAGACAGTACAATTTCTCCCCACTTTCCACTCACGTAACAACCAGCTCCCTCTCCTATCTCCACCCGCCAGTCAATTTCCTTCACAGCCCTTATTCCCACCAAGTGCCTTCCTTCCACCTTACCCACTCCAACATTAAAACATGCAGCCTCATTCTAGTTGTAATTATTGTGGGGGGGGGGAGGGGAAATGCCAAAATTGTCCGACTATGTGTTTTCAGCCATTTCCACCCTCTCAGGGACTGTGGAGGGAGGATGCCTTATTGCTGCTTCCTGCAGGGAAAAGGCAGGGGACCTACATAGTCTTTCCCTGCCGCACCATCCCACTTGTGTTTGGCAGCAGCCTGGCTCCGAACCATGTCCATCCCCCATGGAAGGGGGCCTCTCATACAATGCACTCTGCTTCACAGCTGTGAGGAAGTCAGGCTGTTGGCACAGAACTTTGCCTGTCTTTGGACCAGAAATATCCAGGTGACACCCAAGTTTCTCTGTCAGCTTGTCTTTTTCCAGTAAAGACTCCATGACCTAGGACATGTCATAGGTCTTTTTCCAGTAAAGACCTATGACTCCATTGTCAGAAATTTCCTTAGTGCTGTATGGAACTATTCATTCTCCACCAAATATGTGGATTAGATTACATCCCATATTGCAGGTGTGCTAGTTATCTTATCTTGGTTTCCTGACTGCACCAAAATTTCTTCAAAGCCAGACTTCTTAATCTTTCAGGGTAATTGGTTCATCTTGTGACTTGAAGAAAAATGCATGCTTCAGTAAATCTATGGAAACGAAGTGTGTGGGCTCCTGAAAATCCTTGAACCCAGCTGGTTCTGCCAAGGCTCTGAAGGAGGCCCTGTGAGGTTTAGGAACTCCAAACTCCACAAAAATGACTATAAAAACCTTGATTTTGTTTAACACATTTATTTGAGCATAAGCTTTCGTGAGCTACAGATCACTTCATTGGATGCATCCGATGAAGTGAGCTGTAGCTCACGAAAGCTTATGCTCAGATAAATTGGTTAGTCTCTAAGGTGCCACAAGTCCTCCTTTTCTTTTTGCGAATACAGACTAACACGGCTGCTACTCTGAAACTGGATTTTGTTTGTGCAGGTATGTGTGGTAGAGGACTTATAAGATAGGTGTGGAAGTGCTGAGGAACACCTTGACAGTGCATGCCCCAACTACTTAACTCCAGCATCTAAGTGTGTCTAAGAAAGTCTAGGAGGACCCAGGATGGGTACACAGAGTCACTTTTTCAGTCCAAGCCCCCTTTACTGCAGGGGTAATTTGGCATCGACTTTAAAATGGGCCCATGCTTTTGCACCCACAATTTATTATTGGTGTCACGCACAACACCTGCTCTATACAAATGATCAGCTATAATAATCATCAGAGAAATGTGCCTGGGTTGAAAAATGTGTATACGTCACATTTTGACACATTGGGGTGTCAAGCTCCAAGGTTACAGCTTGACTCATTTAGAGAGAGGGGGTGAGGGTAACCATAAAAATCAGGCTGACTCTGAGTTTGGAGCTATTGGGGGAAAGTAGTAGTGAGATCGCAGGCCTAACTTCCTTCCACCACAGCCAACACAGTGTAATTATTGTATATGTTGCTGCATGGCAAGGTCTGCACACCCTGTACACTTAGAGATATCCCCTTTCTCTCCTTGAGGAAATCTCTTCATAGAGCCTAGCTAACTGCCAAAAATTGCAGTATAATCAGTGTAGAAGGGAGATCTGATGCTATTAAGCAGAGCAGGGGCCACCTTTCCATGCTTTATTGCATGGCAAGTTATTGAAAGCAGAATATCAGAGGAGCCAACTGCAGCATTCATTAACAGGAGGAGGCCAGAGAAGCAAGGAGCTGACAAAACCCTCCTTTTCCAGAAACCAACTCAGCTGCCTGCAGTGAGCAGGCAAGGCCTTCCAATGACCTGCCACAGCAGCAGGTCTCTGAACTGTAGCTGAGCCCATGGAATTTCAAAAGTTTGAAAATACACCAGTTCCCTGGTTTGTTTCCAATGAGATGATCATATAAAATAAAATACCAGAAAAAAGCAGGAAAACGAGAACTGCTTTTATAAAAGCATGTCTGCACTTACGTAATTCATGTGTGTGTGTAGCCTTTGCAGCCTGACATTAAAGCCTCTGCACAAATGAAACAGGAACTTCATCTTCTGTTTTTATCATTTAATTTAAGAATATGCCGTAAAAATAAAAGGCTAACACCTGGAATCTGATGCATTGAACAGAAGCCCTGTAGAGGAGTGTGCCAGGCATCTTAGGTGGTTCTGATCACAGTTGATGATCTCTGCATACAACTAGGCTCTAAGTTTTAGCAAAGACTGAGCCTTGGAACAAACTTTGAGCAAGATTGCTATGGTTTAGTTTGGTTTTTAATACAATATTTCCGCTAGTCCACATATGGGATGTTACATGACACCATAGGATAGATTGCTGCCTGGCTTTCCAATAGCTCGAGCAAAATAATGCTAACATTGATATTTTCTATTCTGTATTGCACAACAAAGGGTGAATGGCTTTCAGAGCTATAGCCCACGACAGCCTATTAGCCATGTATTGCAGATGGACTAATGTGTGGTGAACTGAGTGTTTGCACAGAACTTTTGAATAAAATGAGATGTCAGAGGCTTGTATTTTTGCTGATTGAGATTGTGCAGTGAGGATTTTTTTTTGCTTTTGATTTAATTTTTTTTTAATCCTTTGTGATGGAACTGAGCTGGGGTGGTCAGAATAATAATCAAATACCAAAAAGAAAGCAAATATTAATGATGCAGGACAAAGGATGGGCTAGTGAGAAACTGAGAAGGGAGTTTGCCTACAGAAGTTCACTGAGGAAAATGGTAGGTAGATACAAAACAGCACTATGACAAAGTGATGACCATTTTTGTTAATATTTTTGCCATTTAGTTTAGGGTGAATTTACTATGCCTCCAGAAATGTCACTTTTTTCTGTTATTTAGCACAATGGGTCTTTCCTCGCCAAAAAAAAAAATTACAAAAATATGAATTTTCATATTTCTACTACAAAGCCACTCTCATTCCAAATTGGTCACACATGTACATCAAAAAATAAAGTTTCTTTATCATAAAAATAGGACAAATTTTATATCACAAATGCAGAAGATTTTTACTCAGAATAAGGTGATTGGCATATCGTAGGTAGATATGCCAAAAAATACCAAACTGGTTTGGATGACAAATACACTTATTTATAGTTTTAGGTTGTAAACTTTAGGTGACAAAAACCTTTGTCCTCAGAAACTTTAGATGACAAACATTTGATGTTAAAATTGTAGACAACTGTGATAGCTACTGTGCAGTGCTTTGGGACTCAGCCTCCCTCCCCACATTGCCAGTAGAGACTGGTGGCATGCTAGATAGCCACAGGTTCTTCTTACAGACCCCTTTGCTTCCACAGTTCCATGGCTTCATTCTCTGTGCATCCTGGGGATCTATGAGGTTGGCAGACATCACCCCATTCTATCTCAGCACCCCAGTGGATCCCTCACCCCTGAACATTGTGTAAGGCAAAGTTTGAAGAGTTTTCTTCCTCTTCTGCAGGTTTATCTATGGGAGAGAAAGATATAGACCTACGAGACTACAGACCAGAGCTTCAGCTGGACAGGGAGCCTCTCAACCTGCCAAGGCCCAGTTGTGGGATGCAGTGTATGACAAAGACCCAAAGTGGAGGAGCAAAATAAATAATATAAATAAATAAAATTGTTAATACAGGAAGCTTAATAAACTGTGGGATACTTTTCTGTAGTATAAATATCCCTTCCATAGCCTCACTTTGGTCATTCTTTATTTCTAATGTAAATAATTTTCAGCACTAGAAGTGAAGAGACACTCAGTTTGTGTGGAATATAGGTAATTTTTGCACTAAAATGAGTGATGTCCCTCAAAACAAGGGACATTTGAGTGCTGTGGGAGGAAATCAGCGTAGCCCCACTGAAGTCAATTTAGCCACACATTTATCCCAGGTGAGGTGTGACCCTATAATGATATGATCCAGCAATGGATTAGAAAAGGTATCTCAAATAACTACTATTCTTACTTAGCAAATCATTTATAAATCACCATATAATGATATTTTTACAAGCTACCTTTTAAAAATGCATCTTTAGTTCTTGAAAAGGACTAGTTACACATCTTGGATTACTTAGTAGACACAACCCAATGGTTTCCCAAACAACCTTTCTTGTTAAAACAGTTCCAGAATATTGCAAGTAAAGAGGACAGAAGTGTGTATTGATAAAATCATTTCCATGCCCACCTTAAATTAATGGTAAAACTTGGATCAAATGTGAGGAAAAGGGGCATTTCCTGTTTATGTGTAAATGGAACTTTCATTTATTTTGTAGCTATGCAAAGAAAAGGTAGTGTTTCTCCAAAGGACTTTGTATTTCTGAAAATAAAACACTACTAAAAACTTTTGAGTCACTGTGTTTTAAAAATTAGACAGGACCAAAAACACTAATAAAAATGAGTAAAAATGTCTTCTATATTATTTATCTGAAGAAGAAGATGTTTTGCATAAAGTTAAATACAAATAAAATGGGGGAGAATTTGAACCTCACAATTCAAGGACAATAGATCAGGGTTTACCAGTGGTATCTGCAGGAGTTAAATTTAAATGATTGCCAAATTTCTCCATTGCACGTTGGAAATATGACAAGCTGCATGCAGGTGGAATAGATGCATACTGCTTGGAGCTGATCATCATGCATCATAAGGGAAATACGAGTCACTGCATCACAAGGGAAATACGAGTTACTGCATTACAAACAATTTATGAGCTAGGATTACCAAATGGCAATAATATTAATTTGCATGTATACAGCACATTCCATCTGAAAATCTCAAAAGACTTTACACACATTAATAATAATAAAAAATAATACCTAGCTCTTATATAGTGTTTTTCATCCATACATCTCAAAGCACTTTATAAAGGAAGTCAGTATCATTACCTTCATTTTAGAGATGGAGAAAGCGATGCACAGAGAGGCAATGCATATGTTCATTCATCCTGTGAGATAATCAAGTATTATTATCTCCACTTAACAGACAAAGAAAACATGGGCACTGCTGACCAAATTCATGACTTGATGTAAGCAGGTGCAACTCCATTGGCCCTACAGCCCTTCAAATCCAAGGCTAGTGCTCTCTATATATCATCAGGATCCAAATCCTAAATTCACACTCAGCTGGCATAACTGGGCTAGACTGACTGGAGTTCAGGAAATTTTTTTTCAATTCCTATCAGCCACTGATTTGCTCTGTAACCTGGGGCAAGAGACTGAGTCTTGCTCTGCTGCAGTTCCCATGTGTAAACTGGGGATAATAGCACTTTCCTACCTCAGAGTGTTGTGCGAATAAATACCTGAGTGACTGTAAGGTTTTCACATCCTACACTGATGGGGCATATATAAGGGTCGAGATAGAATAGAGAACTTTAGCCCTCTTGGCCGTAAGTGAGAATGACCTTGTCTCCTCCGATTTAATTAAGAATTTTGGTATCATGTACATTTTAAGTGACGGGCATCACTTTTAATGGGAGAGAGGATATCAGATGACCTGCCTGAGGGAATAAGGATTGTTTTTACACTTGTGTTTAAATATTCTTGAAGCAATCCAGAAAAGTATAAATTACATCTGTAAATGAAGTAAAAAAATTTGATTCTGTTGAATAAATAATGGGTTCTGGAATGAGTATCTTCAATTTATAATAGATGAAACTTCCTAGGAAGGTAGGTGTGAACTCTGTTGTGATATATTGATGATAAATATTGAATGAAGATTATGTGTTGGCTTGATTTTTCTCATTTTTCCCCATTAAAAATCATTCTCTTCTATTTTTATAAGTCCCTTTCTTTTTAGTGTTCCCTTCAGGCTCTTTGCTTGCCTGCCCATCTCAGTGCTAGTTGTTCTCAAAATAAATCATGTGTTGTTTTCCCCTTTGCCTAATTATCTTAAACAACGTTCGATACCTAGCTCTTTAAACACATGAATGAATGATTAGTGTGTTCTAGAATGTTACATGAAAACATTCTGAGGCTGTTGTGTTCCTTTCTAAGCATTATTCTTTATTAATGATAGGAAAATTCTTCTCCACCCTCCCCATCTTGATTGATGTTTGGTGCCTCTTTAAAGACTGCAATAGCAAAGACACTGGACAGACAACTGTGTTCACTACACTGTTAGGAGTTGAGCTCAGTGAGATCCCTGGCCTACAACTGAAATGGAAGCCCTCTGAAGACAGAGGTTTTTATGAATAACAGTCCTCAGTTCAGTAAAATATTTAATTTTGTTTTCTTCGAAGATTTGAAAAAGACATTTGGTCAAAATATCCATGTCAGGAACTGATGTGACTGCTGATTTCTGCCTCCCATACAAGCCACCTTACTTTTTCTTTATGTCAGTTATGGTTTAAAGAGCGGAAAATGACTCACAAAGGGAGTGCTCGGAATGTATCTATTAGAAGTTACTCAGTGAGTACATAATCTAAATGACTATAAACAATTTCCGAGACACACTGTTAACAGCGGTTACTAAGTTTTAAAGTGTGATTTGCAGAATGTGAATCTCCAGTACTTTTAAAGAAATCTCCAGTATTTTTTTAAAGAATTTTTAAAGTATTTTTAAAGAAAAGATAATCTTTTTTGTTTATGGATACTACAGTGATATATACAAGTAGATAGATATAGATTCGATAACTGGTTGGCTGAAAAGTATACTGTAGCTTAAGCTATAAATGTTTCTAAAGACTTAGTTCTTCTTCACCTAAATGGAGTCACCCATCATGCAGTAGGCTTAAAAAAAAAACCCACATGTAAACATAAGGTCAAAATTGAAATGAAACATTTCACAATTATCTAAATGCAATGTTTGAGTGACCCAAACTTGTCTTTTCTTTCTTTTCTCACCTTTCTCCCCCATCACCATTCCCGCCCCCGTCTTTTTATTTGTGAAAATCTTTGAGATTTCAACTTTTTGTCCTGATTTCAGACAGGAATATTTTTCAAAATCTTGACTTTGGGGAGGTGGGGGGGGAGGAAAACCACTTTCCACCCAGATTATTTGTGATTGCAACACGGTGATGCAGCAAATATGAGCACTAGTTCCTGATACACCATGCAGTACCCACCCCACTTCACTTAATAAAATAGCAGGCGCTGGCTGGATAGGCAGAGAGAAGCATCCTTGGAGAACAGGGCAGCTCTGGTAGATAAGAACTGCTCTCCTTTTTCTCACTGAAGAAGAAAAGGCATTACAGAAGCCCCATGACAACTAAAAAGTATTGTCCGCATACTGCTCCACAATATACCATGTACCAACATTGCTGGTTTGATTTTATACAGTAAAGCAGAAACTTCTGGATTTTATGAGCCAGATTCTGATATTAGTTGCGCTGGTATGGTCGTCTTCTGAGTCTATTGAAATCAGTGGAGTTCCTTGGGATTTCACGGCCAGACAGAATCTGGCCCATAAGGCGTGAGGTTTTCAGGGTTTACATACTTTCTATATGGATGCATTGCAGCAGGTAGCTCTTTCTCAGCTATGGAGGACATAAATCCAAAAAATTATGAGACTGAAGGAGAAAAAAGGACAGTTAAGAAAAATGGCACTCACTCGTGCATTAAAGCAGCACACATTTAAGCAACTTTTTTTTGGAAGGGGGAGACTTCACAAGAACGTATTTCTAACTGTATCTCCATCTGCTGTAAGTTTCACAGCTTTTATTTATTTAATTCAAACTGCCAACCCACCCAATTTCAAGGGAAAAGCTGTACAACTGTTTAGTTTTACACCTCATTTAAGCCAAACTGTGTCGTCACCCACATTGGGGGTTTGGCTGTGTAGTACCAGTCACATCCTTGAAAGGGGGGGCAGTTAGGAACTGCATTTCTTCTGGAAGGGTTTGATGAGAGATTGTAGAGAAGGGGACACACACATTACTTCATCTTCCTAGGATAATCCAGCCTGCTTTGCACTGTGCATGCCAGGCAACCTGTAGGCCAGTATAAGGAGGACAGGAAAGGAGTGGACCATGGCCCCGCCTCCTCTCTTTCCCCTCCCCCTGGCCTTTTGAGGAGCTATCTGACCCTCAGCTTCCCATGTTCCCCTGAGGCTACGGCATTGTCACTGGTTGTTGAGCAGGCTGCTTAGCAGCAGGGAAGAGTCCCTTTCTTTTGGTCTTCAGCATACCCACTCCAGGGCCAGAGATAATATGGCCCCAGGTGGTGGGACTCAAGCATCCCACTCTTTGAGCTCATCTCTTATTTAATTATGGGGGGGGGAGAGGATTTTTCACCAAAGCAAAAAATCCCATTCCATACAGGCTTACAGTAACAATATTTTTCATTTGTGCCTCAAATTTTTGGAGATATTTGATTTTTTTTCCATAGGGAAAAAAGGCAAAACATTATGGGAGTTAAGAATATTTATCAGCTGGAAGGGATAAAGATGCCACAAGCAGCAGCCAGTTGAAGAATGGTCATATTAGGATGCAGCTGTTTGGCTCTGCCAAATTTAAAGGGCCAGCTAAAGAAAGGACATGCTGGGGGGGGGAAAGTTCTTGTAAGAGGGGAACCTTGCACTAAGGAGGCTTAGCAGAGACCATGAAAATGCAAAGGACAGTGTTCCTGAGAAATGGTTGCTTCTGCCTGTTGCATATCACCACTTTAACACAGGGAAATTACAGCCTTCATCTTTTTCTTACAGTCTCCCTCCCATTCTTATTTATCACTTTCTAGTTGTCCCTTTCTTTTTCTTGGGTAGCGTTCCCTGAAATGCTTCTGGCTTCATGCAGAGAACAGGTACAACTACAGGGTCTCAATCTACGGAGAAGAACATGGTATAGGAGGGAGCGATGCAAATTTATGAGGCACTGGGGAATCCTTTGAGGAAGATTCTTTACAGAAAGAGTGGACTCCATTTTAAACAAAGTGGAGCCAGATTGCTGGCACAGAAAATTGGGAAGATTTGGGGGATTATTTAAACTAGGTGGTAAGGGAAAGGCTGACGGGTTCTGAGAAACATTTAGGTCAGACAAAGACATCTGCTAGGGATGTCAGTAACACGAGAAACTATGCATCTAGCAGTAGAGGAAAGAATTACAACAGCACTGCAGGAAGCAGAAGTTGAAGTCATTGAGGTACAATCCAAAATGATAATGGTGCAGATAAGCATGTTATATGAAGAAAGTACACCCAGGAATAAAGTCTACAAATGTCTATGTGCTAATACAAGAAGATTAAAGGCAAAAATAGCTGCGCTTGAATTCCCAGCAATAGAAAGGACCTCACTAGAACAGATATTTCAAGGGTGAAGTAAGGCAATCTAGTTCCCTATGCACACTGAGACATAAGGCCCCATGTGACTCTGCCCCTGTGGCGCCACCCCTCCACTATGACCCCACTCCCACATGCAATACACATTGGAAAGAAACATTTGTATGACTCATACACCTTCCAGGTTTCTAAATTAACTGTATCAACTCAGGAAAGGGCATAATTGTGCATGACGGAATGAAGACGTCTGCTCAATGTGCAGCTGCAGTCTGGAAAGCAAACAAGAAGTTACGATGTATAAGGGACAGGATGGAAAACAACATGATAAATATTATAATACCATTATATAAATCAATAATACTGTCTCATCTAGAATATTATGTGCTCCAACCCCCCGAAAGTATATTGCGGCAATAGAATGGGTTCAGGTAAAGGTAATAAAATGATTAAGGGCATAGAAAAGTTCTTGTAGGAAGAAAGGAGAAATATAAGGAGGGACATGATAAAAGTTTATAAGATACTGAATGGGATAGCAATGGTAGCTTGGAATCGTCTGTTCTCTGTGTCTCACAATACAAAAACAAATGGGCAGTCAATTAAATTAAAAGGTGGCAAAATCAAAACTGACAGGAAATCATTTTTCCAGGCAACGTATAATTAGAGTGTTGAACTCATTACTACAAAATGTCACTGAGGCCAAACATTTGGCAAGATTCAAGGGATTGGACATTTATATAAATAACAAGAATGTCTAGTGCTGCTATAGTTAATGCCAATAAACTATGGAAGGGATATTAAACCTCACGTTTCAGGGTTTAAACCAATCTCTACCAGTTAGAAATTAGGCGGAGACAATGTTGGGGGCAGATAAAACAAGTATGTTTCAGTCTAGATGATTTATTTCAGATTAAGAAAAACAACAAATTACAGAGTTTCCATGTGAGAGAGTGACTACAGTGAGTGTCTCTGTATCTGTACTGAAATACAAAATGGCAGCTTTCCCCCATCAGCAGGGAGGTGATCTCCCTACATACACACACAACACACACACAGAGAATGACAGCATCTCCTTCCAGTAGCTTTATAAAGAACAAATTGGTTTGGGAAGGAAACAATTCAGAACTGACATGATAGAGGTACATATTATTTACCCTCTCTCATAAGGCAAGAAAAAAAGGCCATCCAATGAAAGAAAAAGGTAATACATTTACAACTGAGAAGAGAAAATATGTATTTTATGTCATGCATGCTCAAACTGTGGGACTCACTGTTAGAGTTTACTGGGGCCAAGAAGTGGCATTCAAATAAATTAGACACCAACAGGAATAATAAGACTATCTGCAATTATATTAGCTTGCTAAAGTAAACAACACTCATGCTTCAGGACACAAGCCAACCACTAGCCTTTAATGCATGCAGCTAGGAAGAACATTTCCCCCATAGGCATGTTAATGTATAATTTTTAATCATATGGATTTTACACCTTCCGCTGAAGCATTTGATTTTGGCCCCTATCAAGAGACAGGATACTGGATCAGATGGCCTTTTGGTTTGAGTGGTTCTATGCTCCTTTTGTTTCAAGGTCTCCCTTCCTGCTCTACAGGGGTGGTCCCCTCCATATTGTGAACAAATCTCTGCCAAGTTATTACATAGTTATTTATTTTTCAAATGGCTTTGTAGAGCAGATGTTCCCATGTGAGCATTAGCTCTTCTTTTACTTACATTTGCTGTGCAAATTGAACACTGAACCTAACCCAGATCCCATTGAAGTCAATGGCAAAACTCCCACTGAGTTCACCAAGATCAGGATTTGGCTCACTGACTTACATTCTGCTGCCCCAGAATGAAACTAGCAAGCAGTAGACATCAGGGGTGCTGGAACAATTTATATAGTGGGGGTGCTGAGAGCCATTGAACCAAACTGTAAACCCTGGATATGAGGGAAACCACTTCAAGTCAGGGGGTGAGGCAACACCACCATCATCCCTAGTTCCAGCACCTATGGTGGACACAGATGTTAACATTACTTATGCTACTTTCCAGGCTGTTTAACATGAGAGTTCACAGGTCTGACTCTTGCTTTTGTCTTCCTCATAGATGAAAACCCTTGTAGCTATTTTAACCTGGTGGTGCTGGACAAACCTTTAAAGATTCAGCAGCTCAGTTCAGATAAACACTCTAAAATTCAGAGGCCTAGCTGAAGCTTATCTAAAATAGCTAAACTGCTACAAAATTGGACTGGAAATCTAGTCACAACGTGCTTTCATGGGATTTTCAGTAGTGATTGGTTTGGTTGGTCCAGAAATAATAATACATGGCACTTACATAGCACTTTTCACCCACAGATCTCAAAGCACTTTACAATGGAGGGCAAATTTGATCATTCCTGTTCTATATACGGGGCAACCGAGGCCCAGGGACTGTAAGTGATGTGTGACATTGGACAAAACAAATCAGTGGCAGAACCAGAACTCAGGTCTACTCACTGGCCCACTGCTCCCTACACTGAAGAAACAGTCTGCCTTTTGGTCTCTTTCAACACTTCTCTTTCCATTTCCATCTTGAAGAAAGAAGTTCAGAGGCTGCAAAAATTAAATTGCTTTTTTTTTTTCAAACGTTAACCAAATGTTTCTGAACTTCAAGATCCTCAGTTCTAATTGAGCTAGACGTATGAAGAAAGGTCAGAGTATGTTATTGTTTTATATGAACGCATTAACTGGGAGCAGTACCTTCTATTCAGGCATTTTCATCCCTATTTTCTTCAGAGACCCTGTATTTTTGCCATGCTGTTATTAGACTTTTCCTTTCTCCGAGGCTATGTGCCACAGTATATCAAAAGAAGCCTTTGCCTCTGCAGCCCAAACGGCAGTCAAAGCTAGTGATAGATAACTCTCCGCAAGCCTGGAGATCGGAATCAGTTCAGATATGCTTTCAAAAGATTTGGGGGTTTTATCAAAAGATTCTATGGCTTTCCTGTGTGACGTTTCTCGTACTTCAGATCTTATCTGGAAGTGTCACCCAAAAAAACCTTTTGTTTCCTATCCGCATTGGAACACCAAATTGGAAAGGCACATGAAAATTAAAGTTGGGGGTGTGCAAGCCTATTCAGAAATTTAAAGAAAGGTTTGGTTCAGGTTCATTTCGCAAAGTGTGCGAAGTTTTGGCATGATGGGTGTTCTTGTTTTCTCTAAAACAATTCACCTGCCCCCATCTCCAAATGATTGCAGCTCATCGTCTGGCAAAGCATTGTTGTGTTGTTTTGAGAATTTTTTCTCATTTTTTGTGCTCATTCCTGAAACCCTTGATTGTGTGGGTAATCTTTATTCACACTAATATATCCCACTGACTTCAATAGTATGTGTGGGAGTAAGGATTATAGGATCAGCCTATACATCTGTTCAATTACGCTGGCCAAGATCCAGTGCAGAAACCTGTGCATTTGTCTGGCAATGACAAGAAGCAGGAGTGAATTTCTCAATTATAGTGTCAGAAATAAAACAACTTTGGGTGGTTCACCAGAGATTAAATGGCTCAAGTGGAATTATGGCTCCTGTCAATGAGCCCAGGAAGCCTGCTGTTACATCCTTAAAATATACTCAATGATTTGTAACTAACCAGCAGATCTGTTTGACTATGAAATGATTTTTAACCAAGCAACAGGTTTGTTTAGGTACCAGAGAGTTTCAGGGCATGGTAGCGCTTTCTTTCTTTTTTAAGAAACATTTTTAACTATAAAAAAGGTAAAGAGATTTTTTTTATAAAACCTTTTTACAGTTTATTTCCTATCATTAATTGTTAAAATATAAAAAATGATCTAACTAAATGAAGCAGGATGTTAAATGGTGAATTTTGACTGTGTAAACAAATAAATAATTATTTACAATCTTTGGCAAAACAAAGTGAAGTTTCATTGATCTCATTCTCTCCCTCCTTTTCTCTCTCACAGGCACACACACACTTGCAAAGAAAAAAGGAAAAGAAAAAAGAAAATCTTCATAAATAATTTACATAGAATAGGAAAATTATGGTACAATCTAAATATTAACATCTTCATCCCCACACTGATGTCTTGCTTTCACAAAACCAAACCAAAAAACCCTACACATCCATCACAATCATTACATTTAATGAAGTCTCCCCACTTTCTCACTGGGACTTGGGGATACAATTTGAAACAACAAAATATGAATTGCAACAAATTCAAAAAACCTCATAAGGAGGATTTTTTAAAGGGTTTGTTCATATGAAGAGACTGTAAAATGTGCAACTGTGAATTCTTTCTAATGAATATAGCAGTAAAATCTATTTAAAAGGAAAAAAAGAGCTGAGTCAACATTTGGCTCACCATGCCCTATGATAAGGCAAGAGATACTGTATTATTCCCTTAGTAAACCTCATCTGCGATTAAAATTACACCAGCACGAGTTTTTTTTGTGAACAAAGCTCATACATCTTAAACAAAACAAAAAAGTGTTAAATACTTGCATACTATTGTATAACTGAATAACTGTTGTATCTGGTTAGAATAAACACTGGTATCCCTTCAGCATTATTTAAAAAATAAAACAGTTCTATATACAGCAGACATAGGTAACAATACAAAATACTAAAATTAGGATAACAGTATATATATTAAGGTTCCATTTATAAATTCCTCATTATTATTTATTTAATCATGTGCTACTTTAGAGCATGCTGGATTGTCATGACATAAAACCGCATGTTTAAACAAGTGTGTACATTGCTACAATGATAGCTTCATGGTGTGATACGCTTTAACAGATTGTTCTAGCATTATTTGTTAATGCATTACTAATGCACTGTATGACATGCTTTAAAAATAAATTATCAGAGAAGGTAGCAGTATGTGTAATCATGAGAAATATTAACAAAATATTTATAACTGGAACCTTAATTTCTGAATTACCAAATTAGGTAATGGTAGCGTGGCTACCTTTTCATAACTCTAGATCAGGATGTCAAAGTGCTTTTTGCAGCAGAGATGGGAAAGTGATGCAGGTTCAACTTGTTCCAGATGGTCGTGAAATATGTTTATGAAGAGGAAATGCAAAATAAGATGTACACTGGCCAACTGGAAACCCTTTTATAAAAGCCACAGTGGATGGCCTTAAGTGCTTAACTGAATTGTTATGCTTTCTTATGTTGATGTTTAAGTTCTGGTTCAATTGTATTTGTCCTGATTTAAGTCCACACAAATAACATGCATTGTTATTTCTAGTGAGACATTATTTGAAACTAAAAATCTGAAGTTTCAGCAACTTCTAATCTTAAAAGGTATTTTTGAAAGAGTTAGTAAAAGCATCTTTATCAGCTGAAAGATCTTTTTGCATCAAGCCATCTTCATATTATGTGGCCTTCACTTTATTCTCCAATGGCTTCTTCATTATTAGGCTAGATATTGTTGGTGTTGTCCCTTTGTTATTTTACCGAAATTAGGCTCAGAGGTTTTGTGTTACTGAGGTCCAGCCCTGATCGGAGCAAGGGAAGTGTCAACCCTAGGCATAAAAAAGTGGTTTTTACACTTTTTTTTCCCCACTTGTTTAAGACAATGGATGATACTCATCCCCTTTTTCTCCATATATATATAAATACATTAAGTAATTACACTTTATATGTAAACGTCATTCCTTTGTAAAAAAACAAACAAACAAGTCTTGCTAAGTTTTCACTCTACAAAAATGTTCTAATGTATCAATCTGCTTTTGCTTCAGTGGTGGGTTGGACGCTCACATTAGTCCTTGTTTTCAGAAGGCACTTGAGCGTAGGATTGGCTGAGCACTCTTGGCAGCAGGGAGGTACAAGGTCAGTTGAACAGAAGGCCGGAGGAGGAGGAGGTACACAGAAAGAGATGTTGGGAGTACCAGGATGTACTGAGGTGTCTAGGTTGCACAGCATCTACAGTACTTTGCTGGTAATGCAGCAACCATAGCTCAGAAATCTAAAGCAAAAGAGAAACCGATATTAATTGGTGCAGAGGCATATTTGGTTTGGAACCAGTAAAAATGGAACAAGAGCTCAAATGTGCTACAGTAAAGGGAAGCAGCCTGAGTAATACAAAGATAACTTTTCCTGTTCTGAGTTCATTTTCTTATAAATGTGAAAATATAGTACTATTTAAAACATTGTGGATGGTTTCATTATATTTAAAAAAAATTGGAGAATGCATGAATCACCATATTTGGAGGTTTTTAAGAATAGGTTAGGCAAACACCTGTGAGGAATGGTCTAGTTCTTACTTAGTCCTGCCTTGAGTCCAGGGGCAAGATGACCTATTGAGGTCCCCTCCAGTCCTACACTTCCATAAAATGATAATTGAAAATATCCACTGAATCCTTAATGCCTCCTTAAAGAAGGGCTATCCATAAATCTGCAAGTGCATGAGTAACCCACTGCTGAATACATGTTACAAGTCCTGCTCTGATCAACAGAGGATATAAGTTGTTACTTCTCCCAGATAGGTAACATTGGCTCTTTAGCTCAAGCTGTAGCAGTTTATACTTTTAGCTCTAGAGATTCCCTGCTTCAGTCCCTGTGTGTCAGGCATGAAGGTAACCATCACACATGCAACACGCACTAATGCGCTGGGTATGCACACACAGTTCCAAACAAATATCTCCCTCAGATAATTCCATCTTCTTTTTCCAGGCCGATTGTATTAAGCATGTGTTTGTGATTATTCAGATTTACATTAAGACTAGTGGGATCCAAGCTATTTTAATGAATCAGTGTCTAAATTATGCTGTGGTCCCTTCCGGCTTTGGAACATGTCTTCTGGCTGAAACTCATCAGGACTATTGCTATATGTTATACAGTCATGCCCTGATTCGGGAAAGCAGTTAAGCACATGCTTAAGTCCATGTTTCAGGACAGCATGTTGATCAACTCAAAATAAACTCCCTCTTGTTTCATTCATAGTGAAGAATTGATTGAGTTATTTCAGAATGGATTGACGGATTAAGGATTCCATTCAACAACTGGAAGATACTTTCTATTTCCATCATTTCTCCCTAGTGCAGTGGTTTTCAAACTTTTTTTCTGGAGACCCAGTTGAAGAAAATTGTTGATGCCCGAGATGCAATGGAGCTGGGGATGAAGGGTTTGCGGTGTGAGAGGGGCTCAGAGCTGGGGTAGAGGGTAGAGGTGTGGGGGTGAGGGCTACGGGGTGGGGCTGGGAATGAGGGGTTCAGGGTGTGGGAGGGGGCTCTGTGCTGCGGCAGGGGGTTGGGGTGCAGGAAGAGGTCAGGGCTCTGGGCTGGGGGTGCAGGGTCTGGGGTGGGGCCAGGGATGAGGGGTTTGGGGTACAGTAGGGGCTCTGGGTTTGCGGGGGGCTCAGGGCTGGAGCAGGGGATTGGGACACGGGCTTACCTTGGGCGGCTCCCAGTCAGCAGCACAACAGGGGTGCAGAGGCAGGCTTCCTGCCTGTCCTGGCATTGAGGACCATGCTGCACCCCGGAAGCAGCCAGCAGCAGGTCTGGCTCCTAGATGGAGGCACGCAAGCGGCTCTGTGCGGCTCTCGCCTGCAGGCACTGCCCCCCTCAGCTCCCTTTGGCCATTTGCTGGACAATGGGAGTGTGGAGCCGGTGCTCGGGGTGGGGGCAGCGCATGGAGCCCAGTGGAACCCCCCGTCTAGGAGCCGGACCTGCTGCTGGCCACTTCTGGGGTGCAGCGCAGTGTCAGAAAAGGTAGGGACTAGCCTGCCTCAGCCAGGCAGCACCACCGATGGGACTTCTAACGGCCCAGTCAGCAGTGCTGACCAGAGCCACCACAACCCAGTGCCTTCCATGCTCTGACCCAGTTCTGGGTCGCGACCCACGGTTTGAAAACCACTGCCCTAGTGCATACATTTTATGTGCACTGGCCTCTTTCAAATAGTTCTGTTTATCTGGGAGACTGAAGTAATTGAGGCATACGTAAAACTTTCATAATTGCCTAGTTCACTGAAAAACTAACCTCTGCATTCATATTTGAGGTCAGAGAAGTAGACCATTTCTTGAGAGAAGACAAAAAGACCTAATCGTCCACCAGCATAGGTCTTATCATAGATTGGTCCAGAGTCTACCATGACCTGTTTTCCTTCATATACTAAAACTCTGGAAAGAAAGACATATTTTGGGTTAGTATCGTGAATCAACAGAACATTCCAAGGTTGGACATGTAATAACAGCTGTCAGGTGATGATATGATGTTGAATTCTAATGCTAGATGCCATGTAGTACAACTTCATTACATGGGTCATTCCTCTGTTGTACCTCCCCCGAGTCTGGCTGGTAGTCATAGCCCATTTATTGGAAGCCCTGGTGCTGTTCCATGAATAATTTTATGAACATCATCTGCAAAGAATTTCCCAAATCCTTGTGTTATTACAACTATGTCTTCTGGACTGTCAAGAAGGAGTGTTACGTTCTTAATGTTGATTAGCCACAAGCCTCTTTATGCTCAGAGGTTAGCTTGAGAAATATACACATAATTTAATTGACTCACAGTAAGTCTGTTACCTCCTCACAAATAAATATACTTTAATGACTATTCAAAAACCTAGCTAATTTTTCTTTTTCTATTAGAATTCCCAGTAGGATGAAAGAGCTTCACGGACAAGGACCACAGGACCTGCCACATTAGATTAGGGCAATGGGCCCACTAGAGCAGTATCCTGTCTGACAGTGGCCAGTACCAGCTGCTTCAGAGGAAAGTGCAAGAAACACCATAGTGAGTGCGCAACTGTGAAATAACCTGCCCATAACAGGAGTATCTTTCTATACGTTATTTAGTAAGAATTCAAGATATTTTTATTTAATAATATTTAGTTTATGTAAATACTGAACAGTCCTAATGAAATTGAACACATATGATGTGTGTGTGAGGAGAGAGAGAGGTTATTTAAAATCCAATAAAATGTTCCAAAAATAGAGAGACACTCTGCCATGAATGAATCATCAGCACTGGAATTAACAAACAAACCATTAAAAGCCACTACTTCATTCGAAGCGAAAGCTATATTACTAGGAAATTTGTAGGCACTGAAACACTTCTTACTTTATTAATCCTGTTTTAGGCCTGTGAATCAACTGCCACCTGTAGGCAGTATAATCTTTCCAGCCAACATTCTTGGGGTCATGCCACAAGGTACGTACCTACAATAGGAATACAAATGCTTCATTAGAAACAGTTTGTACTAAGGCAACTGGATATCTGATCACAGCTTATTTTCTTTGTATCATCAAACTAAAAATCACTTTAAAATTTAGTGACACTGAACTACAGTCCCCGCACACTCTGATCACCTATATTAAGTCACATGAAAATTGCCATCTTCAGTTATACATCAGTTACCCTCAAACAAGTAGATTAATTCACAGATTCATAGAGTTTAAGGCCAGAAGGGACAATTCGATCTTCTAGTTTGACCTCCTGTATATCCCAGGCCATAAAATTTCAACCAGTTACCTCTGTATTGAGCCCAATAACTTGTGTTAAAGAATATCTTCTGCTAAAGAATATCTTTCCAGAAAAATGTGAAGATATTAGAGATGGAGAATCCACCACTTCCCTTGCTAGTTTGTTCCACCCTCAATGTAAAAAAATTATACCTAATTTCTAATTTGAATTTGTCTGGCTTCAACTTCAAGCCATTGGTTCTTGTTAGGCCTCTCTCTGCTAGATTAAAGAATCGTTTAGTGCATAGAATTCCCCCCTCCCCACACACACACACACACACCCACCCCTTCCCCAGGAAGGTATTAGACACTGTAATCAAGTCACCTCTTAGTCTTCTCTTGGATAAATTAAACAGGTCTCTCCCTGCAAGGCATTTTATTTATTACTCAAAGCATTTTTTGGCTCTTTACTTCACCCTCTCTAATTTTTTAGTATCCTTTTTAAAATATGGGCACTAGAACTGGATGCAGCATTCCAGAACGGGTCTCACCAATGCTGCATATGGATGTAACCTCCCTCCTCCTACTCGGTATTCCCCTGTTTATACATCCAAGGAGCACATGAGCTCTTTTTGTCACAGCATCACACTAAGAGCTCACGTTCAGTTGCTTGTCCACTCTGAGCCCTACATCTTTTTCAGAATCACTGCTTCCCAGGATACAGTTGCCATTCTGTAGGTATGGCCTAGATTTTGTTTGTAATGGGCCCAGCTTATCCAGTGATCTAGATCACGCTATATGACTGGCATATCTTCATCATTATTTACCTCTCTGGCAAGCTTTGTGTCATCCAAAAATTTTATCAGCAGTAATTTTATATTTATTTCCAGACCACTTGATGAAAATGTTGATAATTGATGAAAAAGTGCAAGGAAGGTAAAGGGGAGTGGAGACCTGGGAATATATTTTGTCTTTGAGTTCTGTACATGTTCAGACACACACACACTCTCACACAACATTCACCCTACAGAACTGATCCTGCTACACTTACCTATGTGAGTAGCTATATTGAAAGAAATGGGACTAATCAGCTGAGTACGGGCTACTGCAAGACTGACCCAATATTTATTGTACATTGTTTCAAATCTCTGGCACAATAAAACTCTCCAGGAAGACCCAGACCCTGGAATGAACTGTATGCAGTTGGATCCCTGTGCTTGTGTGGTGCCCCACTGACTTCAATGGACTTCCTTAGGGTCACAAGGGCCACCGTGTGAAGTTATTGCAAGATCGGGATCTACATGGGAGTTTGCGGCAAACTTTCTGAACACAGCCACATTCAGAAATATAAACATCAGATATATGTGATGCCCCAAAGGTGGGTGTTTAAACACCCATCTGAAGAGAATAAAGCCCATGAAGGGCTTTTAGAAGTAGTGTAACAAGAATACTATCTCCAAGCTGGAAGAATGACCTGTACTCCTTGTCCTTTGATTTTGCAGGTTCTTTTTAACTACTTTGCACATTCTCTTTTATCTATGTATATTTTGCATTACTTTGAAAACAGTACAAATAAATCAGAACAAAACCATCTAAAAAGACTGGCAATTTTATCCAAAAATTAAAATAACATTGAAAAGTCATTTACCATTTTCCCTACTCTTATTGGCATACTGAGCCTCAATGCCCTTTTTTAATTGGTAACCGTTTTTTGTGTCAGCCCCCTTTTTACAATATTCGTCACTCCTCAGTGGTATGAAGACTTGATTCTCTTACCTGTCCAGGTGTGTTTCCAGTGTGCCAGAGAGCATTTCTCAAGTGCTCACCAGCGCCAGTCGTAGAGTTCACTACTTTGAGTGATACCCCTGAATAACCATAAGCCCTGGTGGGCTTGTCCTCCCAGTAGGTCTGTGTGACTTGCTTCCACATCAGGACATAAAATCGACTGCTGGACTGATAACCAAACACAAACCCGGCATAATCGTCATCACGGTCTGTGTTAACGTAGAATGTGCCACTGAAGTCAACAGAGGTGAACTCATCAAAACCTGGTAGGGGATTAAATGTGCAAGATATTCAGTTCCTCCATGTGTTGCAAATTCAGAATGCTTGAAAGCAGACTGTTATACCATTTCTGTTGCTTTGGGCTTTCTAGTTTGTTTGGTGTGGGAGTCTTTTTGTGGGGGGGGCAGGGTTGAGAGAGCGAGAGAGAATGAACTCATATGTACTGTTTATATAGTACTTATATATCTGTTCTGTCTCATTCCTTAAACTGGGATGAGGATAAGATGATATCATCCTCTCTTTGTACCTTTGTTTCTGAGTACTCTTTGCATTTCTCTGTCCCTTTCCCTTTTGTAATACCGCTGTTACAGAAACAACATGACTTGATAGCCCTTTTAAACAAAAAACTAAGATTTATAGTGTCTTACATTAGGATCCCTTACTGTACCAATTGGGAGCAAGGAGGAAGCATTTGGCAGGAAGAAAAACTAATGTGCTGTATGTTTGCAAGCCTGCCTCAGTCCTGATTTATTCAGATCAGTGAAACAGCTATGTTCCCTCTTACCTATCAGAATTAACTCTATAAAAATGCATGTGGGGGTTATTGTAGGTAGGTCTAACATATAGCAGCTGACATTCCAAAATGAAATGGAATCAAGTAGCTCAATAGGCTTTTCTCTCATATGCAACCTCAATACAGAATGCTTTTTCTTCATCAGCTGAGCAGAGAGTTGTGCCAACAGCAACAGGAAAAAACTCTGACAGGTATATACACGCAGGTACTCTCAGACACTCAGGATATACATTCCCGTTTGAGTAAATGAACCAATCCATGCTATGTTGGGCTTCTATATGAAAAGAGAAACAAGACTATGCAGTTGTTTGATGTGCTACACCAAGTATAACAGAAGTGTGGTCTAGCAGCTTGAACACTCAGGTCACTATGAAAAATTCAGAGTCCTAATCCCAGCTCCGACAGTGATTCTGTGTATTTTAAACCCTCTGTCTCATTCTCCCTATCGGTAAAATGGGAATAATTATACTTACCTACCTAATGGGGTATTGAAGAGAGTGCTGTAGTTAAAGTAAAGTGCTTTGAAGATAAACAGCACTATATCTATCCTAAGGTCTGGGGCTGTGCATTATTCTGTATGTGTTTGAGCCAGCACTGTTCCAAAGAATCCAGATAATTCTTTTCTCTTTTGATACTCACCTACTGCTATGCCAGGATCAGAGTTGGCAGTCTGCACCAGTTCTTTACCCTGGTGGCGAATAACCCAGTTGGGGTCAATTTGAGCTGTTCCCTTTGGATCCAGGGGGACCATCTGGAACTTCCTGAAGTCAGTTTCACTGATGTCAATATTTTCGGGGCACACGTCATAAATATCTGGGACACTGTCATTGTCAAAATCGTCTTTGCAGATATCACCTCTGCCATCACCTACAAGCAGAACACATACACAGGCAAAAATTGTTAGCATTGTGTACCTCTCTCCTTCTCTATTTATATAAGTCAACAGCTGTTCACATAGGAATTACTACACTGGAAGAGACCAGTAGCCTATGTAGTGTGCCATCCTGCCACCAACAAGGACTTGTTGCAGACATAAAATGCAGATGCAGACGTAAAATGTCTTTAGTGCACTTGATCACCATTGTATTCTTCAACCACAGGCTTTCCGACGGAAAGAAGGAGAATGAACCTTAGGAAACAAATCAAAGACTTTCTGCAGTTCAGCTTGGTGGGAAAATGGTTCCACATTCCACTGTCTGACAGCCAAGTAGAACTCCAAATTCTGACCAGCTGTGCACTCCTGCACTTGTTTATCTCAACATTTAAGATAAAAAACTATGCATTTCCAGCTTTATTCCCTTTGCCAATATCAAAGAAGCAATTCTTGAATCTATATGAGGATTTTAATTATTCAGTGCATATGTTGCTGAAGTTCCCAGTGGTCCTGACTGCTGACAGAGTTGATTTTGTTTCAAACGATATTGAAAGCATTTGTCCAACAAGCCATGTCGTCCACAAACTCTATCCACATCTGCAACTTAAAATTGTGTGGCTCACATGAACATCTTTTGGTTTTAGTTATAGTCTGGCTTTTGCCAAAGTTGAACAAGATTTATTCTGCCGTTGATGATGATGATGAGCTAGGCAACCTGTACTATTGATTCTGTGGGATAGTCTTCACAGAAGTGCATTCACACATACACTGGCCTAGACCTCCATAGCCCGGCTGAGCTGTGCTTGGCACAAGACCAGGAGGAGCAAAAGCTGGCTTTAATGGAACTATACTGCCCAAATCCCCAGATCACCCTTGGACTACAGAGGTCCTGATAGAAGTTAGAGCAGCCCAAGGGCTATAGGGCCATTACAGAGATTGGCAGGGCACAGAGTTGTGTAAGTCATTCCCTCTTTATCCTAGCCATGGCCCTTTACACCAGGATACTGGGAGGAGAGGAGGTGTGGGAACTGCTATCACTGTTCTATATCACCCAAGGACTTCCCAGTGCAGATAGAATCCTCAGGGGACTATAACTACCAGCTATACAGCGCAAAGTAACCAGAGCAGCAATCGAGAACTGGTCCACTGTAAACGTATCCTCACTATGAACATATGAACTAAATTTTGCTTTCAGTTACACCAGCATCAATGTGGAAGAACTCCAGCAATTTCATATACACTCATGTAACTAGGAAATATCTCATATGTATTTATTTTGTGGGTCATTACTCATAGATATATCAAAAGTATATCTCAGTTTTTATCCTAAAGGATCACAAATTGTATTATATGTTATAAATATATAACATGTATATATGTTTTATATATATATATATATATATATATATATATATATATATATATATATATATATATTGGTAGCACGTCATTAACCACTGAACTGCAACCATCTACGTGGTAGACCATTACACCTATTTAACAGTGACCTAGACTACAGCGCAACAATTCAGGAAAAGAAATGAAGAAAAATACTGCATCCATTTATACAAGTGTATGGTGCACATGATCAACACATACCTAAAGTGTTTCCTCTGTGAAACAATTTTTAGTAGAGTTGGTTGAAAAATGGCAAATATTTTCCATGTGTATTTACAAATAAATGAATATTTTTCATTTTTTTTAAAATGTTATGGAATATTTTGGTTCTTTCAATAAAAAACTGAAGCTGAATACCAAAATTTTTCAGTTGTGTTGGTTTTCAAAACCCAAAACAGTTTTTTAAATTAAAAAAAATTCTAGTTTAATATTGCATCAAAAATTAACATTTGAAAAGGAAAAAACATTTTCCCAGAAAATGTTTTTTTTAATCAAAACTATATTATATGTTTGACAAGTTCTAGTTTGATGCCTTAATACAGTGCTCCAAGTTCAGACATGGCATAAGCAGGAGCAATTTCACTGAGGTCAGTGATATCAGGCCTGTTACCTTCAAGCTCAATTTGGTCTGAAATGTCTTATTTCTTTTATCCATGGGAAAAAATATCCTCGGCATTAGTCTATGCATGCACCAGTTCTTCATGTACTTAGAACTGAATCAAACCCACACTACTTGGTTCTTACCATCAGAGTCCTTTTGGTCAGGGTTGAACATGAGCCGACAATTGTCCCTGTCATCAGGAACACCATCATTGTCATCATCGGAATCACATGCATCCCCTTTGCCATCCTTATCATGGTCAGCCTGGTTAGAATTGGGGATGTAGGGGCAGTTATCTTGGTTGTTCTGGTGACCATCTTCATCTATGTCCTCATTGTTGTCACACTGGTCACCAACCAGGTCATTATCTATGTCAGTCTACAGAAAAAAACGGGCAAAAACATTAGCATCTTGATTGTTACAAAGCACAAAATTGAGATGACATGTTTCCTTATTCTCTACATTTCTCTTCCACTAACTTCCTGAAGAGTTCCTATATTGTGGTGACAAATTTCTATGAAGTAGAAATGTAATCAAATTTCAGTTTTTTTCACTCTAACATGAGGAATGTTAATGAAGACCTTACTGAAACTCGGGCAAACATTTTCCGACATGGCTCCTAGTTTACGTTTGTTGGTTGGAACCTACTGGTCCTAACTCACAGGTCTGATACATCCCCTTTACACTGCTGAACCTTGGTCAGATCTAGCCCACAGGAAATAACCCTGATGTAAAGGAGTTCTCTGTGCATCATAGGGTATGTCTACACTGCAAATAAAAACCCACAACTAGCCCATGCCAGCTGACTCAGGCTTGCGGGGTTTGGGCTAAGGGGCTGTTTAACTGTGATGTAGATGTTTGGGCTCAGGCTGAAGTCCGGGTTCGACTTCATGGCATGGGCCAGCTGAGGAGTTTTAAATGCAGTGTAGACATAGAGTCATAAAGGTCATGCCAGGGATGTGGCCAAGGTAGGAGGTTTGCCTGGAGTGCCACTGCATTCTGGCAATTTTTGTTGCCACGTAGAGCCCTTGGAGCCATGGAAAGCCAAGTGAAGTTCAAAGCAGACCTAAGGCTGCTCTAACTTGCAGTGGGAGCCAAATTATTCTCCAAATGGCACAGGGAGTGAAAAGGTGGGGTTAAAGACATCTTTGCCCCAATCCCTCAAGCTCTGCATGGAGTGGCACTTAGCCAGACCTGAAAATCAGGGCTGTTGTTTTTCACATATAAGGAAGTTTAATGCCTACATTGAAGAGGAGAGGTTTTTTATATGTATAAGGTCCAAAAGAAGGATGGACAATTCAGATCTAACTTTTCAGTCTTAAAGCCAGCTGTTTGGGGTTTGACTGCAACTGTTATAACAATTTAGAAATCTGGGATGGACACTAGAGTATTCATTAGATACATTGCAGGACAAAAATCTGATGTAATTATTTAATAAAACATAGTGCAATGTGATAAAATTCTTCCCTGGAACATAATTAACATTGCAAGCAAAAAATAGATGCATATATGATATCATGCATTTCAGCTGGCCCGATAGTTCCTCATGAGAGTGTGTTACCTCATATTATTGAAGTCTGTGCAAGCTGTGTAGCTCTCATATGAACTGTCTTGCCCAGACAAGGTTCTTAAGGTATGAGTGGCTGCTATTGGGCTCAATGAAGTTTAGTTATTATAAGCCCTGAGGTGAAGCTAAGTGCAATAACTTTGCATAATTATAAATTCCAAAGCATTCACCTGAACCAAGGCAATATTCATTGTTAGATCATTGAAAACCTGCAAAACTGTTTTTCATAACTTTTGCTTTCAGTTCATACCAAAACCTGCAATTTACCATGAATACCATAAAAGAGCTGTTCATATATTATGTTGCCAACCAGGGCAGTTTTCTTTTCATGTAAAGTGGGTGGATTGCAAGCAGAAGAGAATTGTCACTAAACAGAGTGTATCATTGCCATAATGGGCCTTTATGTTTTATGTGGAAATGAAAAATGAGCAAAATACGGCCTTTTCTTTTCCACGCATTGTTATGTCTCTTCTGTGAAGGAAGGGGCATGATTCTCCTACCACAGGTCTGAGTTACTGTCACTGAAATCAATCGCAGTTACTCATGTCCTGTGATAGGAGAAATGGGCCCCTCCAGTTCAGAAGTGAATTTATGCTGCATTTTGCACTGGCGGCTTGTGGGATATCAGACTTTTAAAATCACATCATTCAAATTATTCTGTATCCTGTGATAATAGAAGAGCTTCCTGGCCTTTTACCCAACAAGTCTGTACTGTATCTCCCACACCCACACAGAGCAAGCAGCTAGCTAAAGATCATAAAAGGAAGGCAAGATGGTCTAATGGGCAGGGCACTGGACGGAGAGTCAGGAGACCTGGACTCCATTTCTGGTTCTGTTGGTGATCTGAGTCCTTGGGTAAGTTAATTAGCCTCTCTGTCACTCTTTCCCCTCCCATCTCTTGTCTATTTAAGCAATATGTTCTCTGAGGCAGGGACCGTCCTTTACTATGTGTCTGTACAGTGCCTAGCTCAATGGGGCCCTGATTTTGGTAGAGGTCTCTATGCTTGACTCTAATGCAAATCATCATCATCATCATAATTTAGTTTAGTTCCTTAAACATTTTCTCTCTCTCATTCTCTCCTATTCTGAGGTCAGCATTAATACATGCAGTTAAAAGGTTGCTTTCACAGTTCCCACTTCAAGAGCAAATCCTCCCACCCAATGGGCTTAGTGTTTACCTGATCAGGATTGTGCACCAATGGACAGTTATCACAATGATCGCCTACTCCATCCCCATCTGTATCTCTCTGGTCAGTGTTGTAAACGTATGGACAGTTATCTCGTTCATTAAAAATGTCTGTGAGGGTAAAAAAATAATGTGACTGAAGCAGATAAGAAATCTAGCATGGCTGGTTCACATACAGTAAGATATACCATTGCAGAGGTCAGGCCCCTACTTAAATTCCATTGAAGCCCTATTTTGAGGGTTTAAGTGGCTCTGAAGAGGTTCGTAGCCCTCTGCTGATCCTCTGTCAGAAGTGAGTTTTATTCATGGTACATTTTATTTGCCATTCCATTAAAGCTGCTTCAGTTTTATTGTACTACCACATCACAACAAGAAATGAAAGAGCCACTGAGGAATGGGTGTACAGTAGAACCTCAGAGTTACAAACCCCAGAGTTACGAATGACTGGTCAACAACACACCTCATTTAGAACCGGAAGTACGCAATCAGGCAGCAGCAGAGACTAAAAATTAAAAAAGCAAATACAGTACTGTACTGTGTTAAACGTAAACTACTAAAAAAAAAATAAAGGGAAAGTTAAAAAAAAGATTTGACAGGTAAGGAAACTGTTTCTATGCTTGTTTCGTTTAAATTAAGATGATTAAAGGTAGCATTTTTCTTCTGCATAGTAAAGTTTCAAAGCTGTAGTAAGGCAATGTTCAGCTGTAAACTTTTGAAAGAACAACTATAATGTTTTGTTCATATGAACAACCTCCATTCCTGATGTGTTCGTAACTCTGAGGTTCTACTGTAATTTCACACTGTGGGCCAAATCCTGCTTTCCTTACTAATGTAAAAACTCCCAGATATATTTCAATGGAAGTTTTGCTTTTGTAAGGATGCGTGAGCTTTGAAGAATTTGGCCTTTTACATTTGTGAGCCTAAAGAAAATGTGTATTGCTAAAAAAGTAGGATTTTTTTTTTCATTTTAAATTACTTGGAGTTTTATTGCTTAGAGTTGGAACTACCTCCCCAGAATTTTTGAGTAACGTTCTGCAATAAATACTATATCACAATGGAATTCCTGAGGAATTCTATATAGCAATGCATTGCATGAGTTTATGCTTTAGTGCTAAATGAACTCATCTTAGTATAACATATATATCATTAATTGTACAGTGTTGCCAAATATTCAACAGACACCCTTCCTTCTCATTTTGCAACAAATTGTCCTCTCCTTCCAAAATTATTATCATGGTGACAAAAAAAAGTTAAGACAGTGTTGGCACAAGTGCCAGAAGATGACACTATGATCATCTCTTCAATTATATGGCTTCTGGAGCTTTATATAAACGTCAAAATATGGAGTCTCAGCCAAAGATACAGAGTTATGATTTCCATTCATTGCACATGCAGAAATCCCATGAGCTCTAGTAAGAATCTGATGTTGTGAGTGATGGGAGAACTTCAAAAGGTTCAGCAGTTCAATTCAGATAAGCATCCAAAAGTTACATGATTACTGAAGCAAATGCAAGACCAGACGTTTTTCTTCTATTTCTAACACTTCTGGGTTTCAACCGTATTAGAAATGCTTCAAGAACAAGCTTTCTAAAGATATTTCAGTGTTTTTGCTTCCATTTCTGGCCAGAACCAAGACTAGAGAGGTGTGTACAAATAAGCAAAACTCAGAGGGTGTTTGAGTTTGGATTGGTTTGAGCTTTGTATGATTATCCAGGTCAATTCCGATTTTCCCTGGCCCAGATTAATATCCTCTAGATATTGCCTTAACCAATATCTTTTTTTCTCTAGTATCCAAACAGGAAACAAAAGTAGCATATTGCATCCTGATTATTTTTGAGTCAGGAAGAAATTCTTCCCCTCCTCTGAGGGATATTTGCAAGGGTCTTGGAATGGGGTGGGGAAGTGTGATTTATCTAGAATGTTGGGCAGGGATGATCTATTACATTCACGTGAGTACATTTCACATTATTTTCACATAAGATTTGAGGACTTCAGGAACACAAGCCGAGGTTATGGGCCTATTACAGGAATGGTGGGTGAGGTCCTGTGGCCTGCAACGTGCAGGAGGTCAGACAAGAGGATCCTGATGGTCCTTCTGCCCTTAAAGTCTTATGAGTCTATAATCAATGTCCTGTGTTCAGTGCAAAGCATGGGGATTGGTGGACCTTGGTCTTCCCATTTTTTCCCCTATATTTCTGACTGCAAAATATAAGCTGGAACTGATTTTATCTTACATACAAATGCAACCAGCCCACCCATTTGACCATAAGGCAAAGTATTAGGTCTGGAATAGTAACTAATTCTGAACCAGTTGCTGTCTGGTTTATTGAATAAGAACATACCATCACCATCAATATCCACAGCACATGAGTCACCCTCTCCATTATTATCAGTGTCAATCTGAGCAGGGTTGTGCACATACGGGCAATTATCACAGCGGTCACCAACTTCATCCTTGTCATAATCAAACTGACGGGGGTTGAACAGAAGAGGACAATTGTCCTAGCGAGCAGAAGCAAAGGATTTAAGAATATAAATCACAGCTTGGTCTGAGACATTATTTCATGTATCAAGAAGTATATCCCCACCCTCCCGTCCCTCGTATTCCACTTAGGCAGAAATAAAAGTGAAAATGAAACTAAGACATATAAATTGATGTACAAGTGTACCTTTCACTGATGAGCTTAGCCCTTTCCCTTGTGTCGTTATTTACACCTCTATGAAGCGGGTGCAAAATACTAAGGCAGATTGGTAGGGATATTACACCCATTTTGTACAAATGTAAATGACTACCTAATGTGCAAGGCAGTGGAGGATCAGGCCCAACATACATGTGTAGAGAGGAGACTAGATCTCACAGAACCTTAAGAGAAGTCATTGGAGAATATTTTGCACAATTTTGTTGTTGTGCAAGCATTTTCCATGAAGACAAATTATGGTCTTAATGCAACAGCCAGACTTCACTATTCTGGATGTTCGAGGAAAAGATATAAAGAAAAGGCAAAATATGTCCTAGTTTATCAAATACTGCCATAGGGTAACAAAAAAATAAATGTGCCTGACAGAGAGAAGAATACTCACTTCAGTGTCACCTAACTGGACAATGTAACTGATGGCAATAATTTCTGTAACTGCACATGCAAAATAAATGTTATTGATCAAATGCTTGTTAAACTTTTTTTTTTAAAGTTTCCAAATACAGATCCAGAACATGAAGGCACACAGCAAACTATACCTCATTTTCCCCTCTGGTTGTTACGTTCTCCCCAGTGCAGACAGAGCAATCAAATGTCATTTTTTATTTAAACCCCAGAGGACCAGCTCCTGCTCTAGTCAATATACCAAAACCCTAAGATTATGCCACAGAGCACTCAGCACAGCACGGGATAGGGTGAAGGCTTAAATGGGGCATTAGGTCCTCTTTGCCCTCCTGCAATCCTACTCTTCTCTGCACCAGGCTGTACCCCCCCAAGGGTAATTGAGAGAAAACAGGACAGTTCAAAGCTGCCCTAATGCAACTGAGGTTCTGATCCACACAGTCCTTAATTATTTCTTGTAAGGGAGTGTTATGGGGTGCACTCATCCCACACTGGACAGGGAAGGGTTAACTCCTGACTGTGGGCTGAGAAGCCATACCCCCATGTCCCAACTGTGCGTGCTCGAAGTGTAGCACCCCATTATAAGAGGGAGCAGCCCAGCTCAGTCTGGGCTAGCCGCCAGAGAGGAAGGATGCATGCTGCAGGCTCCAGCCCAGGAGCTGCTGGAGCCTCAGATTGTGGGAGCAGACGCCCAGGCCAGGACTGCAGGAGTCACAGTAGGAACTGCCTGAAAGAGGGTTCCAAAGAGGATGGATCTAGACTGTTCTCAGTGGTAGCAGATGACAGAACAAGGAGTAATGGTCTCAAGTTGCAGTGGGGGAGGTTTAGGTTGGATATTAGAAAAAACTTTTTCACTAGGAGGGTGGTGAAACACTGGAATGCATTACCTAGGGAGGTGGTGGAATCTCCTTCCTTAAAAGTTTTTAAGGTCAAGCTTGACAAAGCCCTGGCTGGGATGATTTAGTTGGGGATTGGTCCTGTTTTGAGCAGGGGGTTGGACTAGATGACCTCCTGAGGTCCCTTCCAACCCTGATATTCTATGATTCTAAGTAGCCCAGGGAGGGACTAGTCATTGTCCCTAAAGCAGTCAGCATGTTTTGGGTGGATCCCTGCTGACTAAGTGGCAAGCCTACACCTCACTACCAGGGCCTTGGGCTCAGACCCGGTGGAGCCACTACCATGGCCGCTACCCCCCTGGGCCCAACCCTATTGACTCTGGCCTCTAGGTCTCACTTCCCCGAGGTTCAGGGTGTTACTAGGGACTCTGGCCACTAGGCGTCACTGCCCGGGGAGCCAGGGTATTGATAGGGACTCTGGCAACTAGGTCTTACAGCCCAGGCAGTCAGGGGACTGCTGTAGACCCTGACTCCTAGGCTGCACAGCCCTACAGCAAAGAGCCAATTGGTAGACAAACTCTGAGGCCTAGAGACAGAAGGCGGCTTGAGAGACAGGGTGCACTCACCCCGCACTGGACAGGGACCCCCCTCCCCCCAATCCATCATATGCATTAAAATGATAAAAGACTTTTTTAAAAAAAAAATCAAACATTAAATAAAATCTCATACTTTGTCATCCTCTACCCCATCATTGTCATCATCTTCATCACAGGCATCACCTTTGCCATCCTTATCAAAGTCTTCCTGTCCAGAATTAGGCAGATGAGGGCAGTTATCCTGTCCAGAAAAATCAGTACATTATTTTTATGTTATGTCACAGGCTCATAACATAGGCTTGAAGATTATATAGCCCACAAAAGGCTATAAAACACATAGCTGAGGAAATCTGTCACAAGTACGTTTTAAAGACTTTGTGTTTGTTTGTTGCCAAAAATATTAGTTCATCCAGTTTTCATGCTGTAAAATAAATTAAATGAAGTTGCAAATCACATTCCCCAACTTCCTTCTGTTAGAAGGAATGTTTGGAGTGTATGTTAACTGAGAGCATCTGATAGGGACACACACACACACACACACACACACACACACACACACACACACACACACACACACACACACACACACACACACACACACACACACACACACACACACACACACACAGTGTCAGCTCCTTATGGGCAGCTCATGAAGGAACTTTGAAGATTGCAATGTAACGTGGCTGGCTTTGGCTGCCTTTAACCAGAAGAATGAAGATGAAAGCTAAAAGGATGATCTTCAGATGTAATCTGTCATACGGAAAGTTAATGCAACAAAGACATAGACACGGGGTTGTAGTTTTGAGACATGTGTGTCCTATTGCACTGTTAGATTTCCAAGACTTTTGAAAATAAAAGACAAATGTATCCTTTTTTATTTCTCATTGAAGGTCAGAACTGAGGAAAGGGTGATTATTCCAAGTGAACAGTTTTCTGAATTGGGGGAAAAAATAAGTACAGATTTTCAAAAACCGCAGTTCAAGAAAGCAATTACTCTGATTAACACATGGAGGCAAATTCTGCTCTCATTTACACTCATAGAATCCTCTTTAATTCAGGGAGGTTGCATGAATGTACCCCAGTGGCATCACAATGGTGCAAAAAAGAGCAGGATTTGGCGACTGAAGGACTTACTATCTCTTACAATAATTACGTGGGCTTTCTAAATTGGAAATATAAATATAAAAATAAAAAAGTGAAACAATGATCAAACATTTTAACTGCTATTTTTAGTGATGGAGAATCCACCATGATCCTTGGTAAATTGTTCCAATGGTTAATTACTCTCACTGTTACAAATTTATGCCTTACCTTGGGTCATCATTCTGCCTTGGGATAAAGAATGGGTGAAAATGTAAAAAGCCACTCGAACCATTGTCTATTTCCTATCCCAAAACATTTTCTGGGGTTATAAATTGTTCTCATTGCTGTTTTCACTTATTTTCACCTTTCCACTTCTGCTAGAAACCAAAACTGGACATGCCAAAGCACTGCAGAAATATTATTCTTATAGCACATATATTTGTGTCCAGGATCAGCAAAGAAAATGTTGAACTCTCTGGGAAAGATCTATTCTCATGAGATTTCCAGCCTAAATTTTCAAGCTCAAGAGATTCTGTTCATCTAGATAAGCTGAGGAAAAAGCATTATAGTTTTTGGATGATTATCAACATCAAAATGAACCTCCAAACTTTTAGGACTCCTTTTTTTGTATATACAGGTGCTCCCTGAATGATTGACCCAATCTTAGCCTCCAAAGTATCATATTTATGCTAATGTTTCATTTTTCAGTACAGGAATTCTGGAGGAAAAAAATGTCTATACATGAAAACTTTGAGAGAACTAAAAGTACATTTAAATTCAAAATATTAATTTTATTTAGACAATAAGTTATTTTTCAAATCACTTTCACAGGTTAGGAAAAGGATATCTTTTTTTTTTTTTTTAAGAAAATTGCTAAACTAGAATAATTTCTAATGAGTGCTACTGCCTGAGAATATTTTCTGTTTTTTAAATAGACCTTTTTTAATCAAACATTTGTTTCTATAAAATTAATGTATGTCTTACAGAAAGACAAGACTGAACCTTTGGGAACAGTCTCCTCTAAATATGTTCAACATATTATGTTCTTAACGAAAGCAGATCTTTTGTGTTGCATCTTGAGTCAACATGTTGCATGTCCTGATGACAGGTGCCAAAAAGAATATATGAACTGCAAAAGCTGAGTTGGCCAGATCTACAATGAGCTGACAGCAGGCAGCGTGAGAAAGTTCAGCATCTGAGACTAGTGTTCAGCAAGGGTCTATCTAATACACCCTTTCTGTTAATAAGGCTTTGGCCCAAATTCATTCCTGGTGTAATGCCATTGACTTCAATTGACTTTTTGCCCCATTTAACACTCTTAGCTCAAACACTGTTAGTCTCTGTGTAAAGTTACTCATTTGTTTACCCATTACGCTAGTTCAGAACTTGACAAGGTTCTTTTGGTTTTGTTGCCACTCTCAGAGTGCTAGAAGAGGATGCCATCATTCAGGATAGGTTGGTTGCATTCTCAAGTAAATTAAGGACCTATGGTTTTTTAACATGGGGCGGGAGCAGAAATCTAAGAAGGTCATGCTTAGAACTGAAAAAGAGCAATCAAAAGAAAACAGTGCCATCTGTAGGCCTATGCAGCAAATGTCCTTGCATGAAGACTAACTCAGCAAAGTGCTTAAGCACATGCCTAACTGTAAGCATGTCAATAGTGCAGTGATTTCAGTGGGACTGCTCAAGTGCTTAAAGTTGAGTACATGCTTAAGGACCTTCCTGAGCTGAGGCCAAGTTCACCCATGGTCCCAGACACACCTATCCTAACCACCATCTACCCTTTCTCTACTATCTCAGCAGCCCTGCTCCATCTGCCCTTCCGTCAGCAATACCAGAGCATTGTAATCCTATTGTCTGTTTTGTTGTTGAGTGAGGTGTGCCAGATCACAAGTGGGGATGGAGATGCATGGGGCCATAATAACCCACAGAATCTGCATTCTGTTGTAGAACATTATTAATATTTGGCTACCAGTACACAAGCTCCTACTGAATTGTGGTGACTGCATGGTTTCAGTCTTCTTAGATAACTCTTTAGAGAAGAGATTTTCATGCAAGTAATGCTTGAGTGATTCTCAAATGATGGTCCATAGAACTCTTTCTAGTGGTCCCCAGAAGACCTCCCAGAACAGAAAAAGAATTCTGCTACAAAGGGGAGGGGACTGACAGTTTGGGAGAAGCAATGATCCAGGAGTGATCCCTCTTTTTCCTATGAAGTGTTTTACAGAATAGGATCATTGTGTGCCAGTGAAACACAGCATTCCATTAAGGGGGAAGTGAATATACCTTCTATACTATCTCATAGAAAGACTGGATACCTTAACAGTTTAAGTCTGCATAGAAACCATCACCAGTTTTATAATGAAAAGTAGTATCCTTAGCTATTAAAAAAAAGAAAATTGGTTGCAACATAATGACTTTTTATTGCCACTTCTTGCTTACCTTCATGCAATGGTAAGTAGCATTGGCAGCACAGACCAGGTTGCTATTGGGCCAACCATCCAGGTCAGAATCTTCACCACAGATGCGTCCATCACCAGCATATCCTGTTCTACATTCACACTTGTACATAGGGTCACTGAAATGGCCGAGGTAGATGCACTCTGCAGATTTGTGGCAGCTGTGTGTCATATCTAGGCATGGATTTTCAGGTTCACACACCTACAAGAACAGATCGTCCTCATTCAAACTTAATGATATCAGTAGGAGCTTCTGGGTCCTCAGCACATTTCCAAACCCAGGCCAGATATTTAGATGTCTCAAGTTAGGCACTTTTTAAAAAAAAAGTTGGTCTAAGCCACACTTTTTTTTTTGGTCATTTAAAAAAAGCATAAAGCCCACAGGTAAAAATGGACATTACTCAATAAATAAATTGAAACAATTTGTTTGCGGTTTTTTGGAATTACATCTGCATTCCCCTAGGAGCCATTAATTCTCATCATGGACAGGAAAGACGGCACACAGCCATTTCCTTTCGAGTACTGGTCGTCAGGATATAATGGTCTAAGTCTACCAGATGGTGCGTAGTCATTTTTTTCTTAAACCAGAGAGACAAACAAATTGATTTTAATATCCTGTCAGCAAGTGCGCTGTCACTTTCCTCTTTTCTCTTTTGTGTTTCCTGGTAAGGTTTGAGTGGCTTAATTTTAACAGGGTGCTGTACATTTAGACTTCACCTGCTGGGCTAACTACAGCATGGCTCAAAAGGAAGAGACTGATGAAGTCTCATGGCAGCTGTTTTTAAGAAGTTGCCTTAATTTTCTATGAGATAACATTCCTCTGTGTCATTTCCTCTCCTTTCCCCCACCCCTCCCCACACACATACATCTTGACCTACTGATATTTAGAAAGTGAGATCTTCAGACAGATGTTTGATGACTTACTTTGGTGCATTTATCAAGATAATCATCCTAGCTCTCCACTGCCTTGCATCTTATGTAGTCTTTTACACCTGTGAAAAGGGATTGTAAACTCTGGCTGTAAAAGGCTACCATTCTGGCCTTGTAGCATTTTACACTCATTTTGCGCAGGTAGAAATGACTACACAAGGTGACGAGCAGTGGATAATCAGGCCCAATGCATCATCGTACGAATAGAAAAGTTGCATCCACATTTAGGACCATATTTTTGAAGGGATTTTAGGCACCTACGGAACAGATAGATGCCTAGTGTGATTTTTCAAAAGCAACTTAGCACCTAACTCCCATTGATTTCAACGAGAGTTAGTCACCTACGAGCTTGTGAAAATTCCACTTGGTGTCCATCTATATCTGTAGCTGCTTAAATACATTTGAAAATCTGGCACTTAGCTATTTGAGGCTATATTTGTTTGTTGCCCAAATCTATTAAATATTCTTTCACAATTTCTTTTTTATGGAGAATGCTTAGATAGGTTTCAGTTTCCATCACATTCCTAACCATTGACCCCTCTCCAACATCACTTACTTGCTTTTCTGTCTTGGCAGCCTCCAGGCCCACCCCAAAAGGCTGATTTCCTTTGTAGCGTGGTGGGCAGGGCAGGCAGTGGAACCCTGGATTTGCGTTCACACAGCGATGGACCTGATTCACCTTAAAACAAACGTCTGGCACAGCTATACACTATGGAGAAACAAAGAAGCAAAACGAAAGAACCAAGTTAGCCTGTTGTATAATCACCATACAATCTTTATAAATAGCCTCAAGGAAATGTTTCATGTTGATTGACAACTGAAACAACGCATACCTCATCAAGATCCTCACACACTGTTCCATTTCCAAGGTACCCAGCTGGACATGGGCCACATGACCAAGATCCATCAGGGTAACTGTTGCATTCTGCTCCAGGAAAGCAAGGATTTGACAAACACCCATCTGTCAAAACACAGGCAAAAATGTAAATAAGGTTAGTAGTGCAGAAAGTAAAGAACCATAACCCTTATTAAAGAAAAAAAATCTCCATTCATTGAAATAGATCTAGATAAAAATGATGGAATGCTGACAATTAAAAATATTTGAATTTTCAACTATATATGAAAGCATTTCCCTTTTGGTTCGTGGACTGCTACAAACAGTTGACTATATCAATAATACACTGAGACCCTGATGCAGGAAAGCTTCTTATTCCGAATAACACTTAACATTCAGCACATGCAAAAAGTTTCACTGAAGTGAATTAGACATAAGCATTTATGTAAGTGCTTTTCTGAAACAGGGACTGAATTAGTGTATTTCATACATGTAGACTCTCTAGTATCAATCAGTGTTGCTATCCATGTGACAGGAGGTAAATAACTAGCAATAACAAAGTTTGCAAGCTACATAGCTCACTGCTGGTCACTCAGTGCATACACACCAATTGGGCAATCATTCTTGTTGCATATATCATGTTGCTTGACATCTCCCACACATTTCTTTCCTCCATATTGTGGCTCTGGGCTGTTACAGAGACGAGACCTCTCACGGATCCCTCCTCCACAGGTGACAGAGCATGTGGACCATGGAGACCAGGGACCCCATCTGCCATTAACTGAAACATGCAGGACAAAGGGCAAAATTAGTATGAGCAACGTACTGTGGACAACATTCAATAACGCCTCCTTCAGATCTCTGACTATAAACAGTTTGTAAATGTACCCAGAGGAAGAAATGAAACTGGACAACTGAAAACTGAGGTTACAATATTTCCAGAAAAATACATGGATTTTTCAGCCATTTTAGTCATTGTTGACAACTCATAACAGCATGCAATGCCTTTTCATATGGTATATTTCCAATTAAAGTGATCAGAAGCAGTTTAGGTTGGCTGATGCATCTGGATTTTCAAAGTTCACTGATGAGATTGTTATTAAAACAACTCCTATTATGGAAACATGGCACTGGAGAACACCAAGCATATGACCTGCATATGCCAACTCTGAGCTCTGTGACTTCTTCCATGATAAAGGTGACCTGAGAAGTCATTTTGTTAGTAGCCAATTCTGAACCAGCTGTTTCTAATCAGAATTTACAGCTGCAAAAACCCTCAGCTTCCACTTGGTGCTGAGAATCTTTTGTTTACATTTGGTGATGAAGATCCAGCTCAGTGCAATTAACTGCATTTTGGGATCTCCTTCTATAGATAGCAAATGACCTCAATTTTTTACATTCAAATCCCTTCTTAAGAAAACGACTTCTATCAAAACCTGAAAGTAAGTCTGCTAACTTACATGACATGTTTACAATAAAGTGACATATACACCACCTGCAGATTTCCCTCTCGTTTCGTATTCCAAACTGCACCACCTAGCTAACTCAGGCTATACTGGCCTGATTTTGATTTCATGCACCTTTTATGCTAGTACAACTTTGCTGATTTCAGTGTAGTTATTCCAGAATTACATTAGTATAAGAATAGAATCAGGACCTAACTTCCCAGAATAGAGACTGTGTGTTCCCATATGCTTTGTACAGCACCAAGCACCCTGATGGCTCTCAATAAATAAAAAACATCTGGCACTTATGGTAATTTGGCCTTACAGGGAGAGATGAGTAAATTCATTTTGCCTGTTTTTTAATCCACGCAAATATACAGTGGATTCAGAAGTTCAACTTTCACTTAAACATACTTGGGTTCACATTCCATGATAGACTGGAGAGACTGTGAACAGAGAAAGAGAGAGAGAGAAAAAAAAACTGTAAAAAATAGGATGAAATTGAGCAGGAAGTGGGCAGAATGAAAAACAAATCTAAACTGACTCTGAGAAAAGAAAGCAATGGAGGAGAAAGAATTTTTTTTTAAATATAAATTATATGTGTATTCTATATAGGGCATATAATTATGCCAGCTTTAGGGGGATTCTACTTCCATTCCTAATACATAGCACAGGTTTCCCTTTAGATAGAAAACATATTTATCTGTTTGTTATTGTACATTTGTATTATCCTTGGAAAATATGTCTTTAAATTACAGGAAGGAAAGATTCCCAAACTCTAATTTTTTAAACCCAAATAACAATGAAAGAAGCTTGGAAAGCCTCAGGCTACACCACTGTCACCCATCTCTTCTTAAAACACCCCTGTGAGCTAAGTAAGCATGATAATAAGTAAACCAAGGCACCGAGAGGCAATGTGACTTGCAAAAGGTTACACAGTGAGTCAGTGGCAAGGGCACAAGTAGAACCCTGGATGTCTGATTTCAATGCCCCTGATCAACCCACAAGAACACATTGATTCTGAACTTTATTTTCTGTATTCAATGCCACAGCCCCAAAAATCAAAGCAAAGGAACAGAGCCAAGTGACCACATACCATAGGCTTATACTAGTCCATCTCCAAGGCTACATGTTAGATCCTGTATCATTAACATTATCATTTAGAGCAGTGGTTCTCAGCTAGGGGTCCAGGGCCCCCTGGGGGGCTGTGAGCAGGTTTCAGGGGGCTACAAACAGGGCCAACATTAGACTCACTGGGGCCCAGGGTAGAAAGCCAAAGCCCCACTGCATGGGGCTGAAGCCCGAGGCCCTGAGCTCCATCATGCGGGGCTGAAGCCGAAGCCTGAACAATGTACTTCATGTGGGCCCCTATGGCGTGGGGCCCCAGCATGCCTGCTACCCCCTAACACCAGCACTGGTTTTATATGCAGAAAAACAGTTGTTGTGGCACAGGTGGGCCATGGCGTTTTTATAGCATGTTGGGAGGCTTCAGAAAGAAAAAGGTTAAGAACCCCTGATTCAGAGCCTGCCTTCTTGGAAGACACAATGTAGTTCTATTCGACTTTCAATTTGGGTTTAAGCCCTCAAACTTACCTGGACATGGGACTCCTTCACATTCTTTTGTTTCACGGCCACTTCCTTTACAAATTTTCCCACCCATCTGTGGGATGGGGGAATTGCAGAGACGGATGCGAGTGATGTTGCCTATTCCACAGGTCACAGAACAGGAAGACCAAGGAGACCAGTGACTCCAGCCACCATCTTGACGTACTGACAGAGAAAAAAAAAAACCCACACAACATAAGGAAGTGCTTGATCCATCTGGGGGCATAATAGCAATTCACTTATGAACCTAGCCCTGCAACAGAGCTTTTCCCATTTTATAATAGTAATAAAGGGTGGGACACCTATCTATTACAAAAGCCAGCATTTGGGTTCAGACATCAGAGACTATCTTACTTATGAAACACAACCATCAACACAGGACTGAAGGGAATGTTAGAGTTAGCTCAGTTCAGAGGACAGATATTTTAAAAATAAATGTGTTGTAAGAACATAAGAAAATACTTGTCTTAAACAGGTTTCAGAGTAGCAGCCATGTTAGTCTGTATTCGCAAAAAGAAAGGGAGTACTAGTGGCACCTTAGAGACTAACCAGTTTATTTGAGCATAAGCTTTCGTGAGCTATGGCATCCGATGAAGTGAGCTGTAGCTCACGAAAGCTTATGCTCAAATAAACTGGTTAGTCTCTAAGGTGCCACTAGTACTCCTTTTCTTCTTGTCTTAAACAGTTGTTCAGGAGTCATTGAAAGTGATCATGACCAGTGTTCCTTTCGTCTAACTTGTAGGTACAATAAATATAAGATTACTTAGTATTTTACAAAAGTTTTCTATAACCACTTAATGCGGGTATTTTTCCCCCATGTCCTAAACACTTCTGTGCTTAAGGACTGTGCTGAGAATCATGGCTCAATGACACAAGCAATTAGCTGCCCCTGCACAGAAGCCAGTACTGCATATATGCTGACTCAAGGCAAGAGGCCCTACTTGTTAGATCTTTCCTTTCACAGAGCAAAAACTAGACTGGCCAATACACATGCATATTAGATTGACAATAAAGGTGAGGAATATTAGATGGGGGAGTAAAGGAACAAAAATATGTCTTGATAACTAGTTTACTAATGCATAAATTAGTATTCAAATATATACAGTTCTGACTATCAAAGTGTGCGTAGGAAATCCAGGCTAGGATTCTTTTTGCTACATGGTTAGAAAGGGAGAAGCAAAGGGAACATTAATTAGGAAAGAGAGATGTCAGCACTCACTGCGATTGTCACATTTGCCAAGGCTACACGTTCTTGTCTGGATGGACGGGCCTACACAAGTGTTGCTAGTGACATCACATGACCGTCCTCTCTGCTGTGTTCCAGAGCCACACGTCACTGAGCACTCTGTCCACTCAGACCATGGAGACCAACCATCTTCGCTGTCTTTGGCTGCAGAAGAAGCAAAAACTGCTTAACACTGTGAATTCCTTTTGTCATAAGATTTTTGTTCTCACATGTCTTTCTGTTAGAACTTATTCTTTGCTATTTAGATCTCTGGTTCTGATTTTTATTTTAATCTATCACAGAAAAGTTAGAGAACTTTATTTAAAAAGAAAACATAGTTCGAGATTGGCCCAACTCAGATCCCTGGATCTGAACACCCTCACATTTTGTAAATTTAGATCTGGGACTGATCTCTGTAATGGGCTGACCCAATCTCTGGTTCCAGACATCCACATACTTTGGGACCCAGATCCAAAAGGTGAGGCTTGGACCCATCTCTGAACACAATATAACCATAAACGTGATTGAGAGCACAATGAAAACATGTGCTGTATATGATCTGAATAGGCAAGAAACCTGAATACGATGCAATAAATATTACACTTCAGAAAACTGAAACTATTAAAAACGTATTGCAATTTTTTTCTGCAATAGACCTGTCCAGCCCAGAGCAAGATATATTTCCAGAACTATTCTCACTACAAAGGCAAGCCACAAACTGCAGTGCTATCTTGGAAAAATCCTTTTGTTATTCTGTTCCACATAAGTAAAATATTGTAAGATTCAAAACAACTGAAAGAGAAAAGAAATTTGTGAGACTTTTTGCCTTTCCAACAATTATTATACTGAAACACAGGAAATTCCCATTAGTCTCTAGAATCTAAACACATTTTATAGGGGAATGGCAGGCACACTAATCCACTCTCACCACAGTCTACTTTAACCAGTTAGTAAGAAAAAGAAAAGAAAAGAAAAGAAAAGAAAAGAAAAGAAAAGAAAAGAAAAGAAAAGAAAAGAAAAGCATACGCAATGAGAAATTGGAATGTGCAGCCACGGAAAATGCAGTTAAACCTCATTATCCTGATGCTTAAATAATGATTTTTCTTTGGCTGAGCTGGTTTTTAACTCTTCCTTTACCACCCCTTAAATGAAAAGGTTTTTTAAAACTGCCAAACAGGTGGATTTTCCTTTTGTTAAGTACTTACAATGAAAGCAGACAGGACAGCATTCACCTTCAATAAATGATGGATTGGCACAAAACACTGCTGGGCAGGTGATTTGATGGCACACGGTTTTAGAATTCTACAGACAAAGAAAGCAATATATTGGCTTGTGTTTATGTTCAAATACAGGCAAATCTGTGTATCCAGGAAAAATTATACCCATACATTGAAGATTTTCCTTGTCATCATTTTAAAAAACAAAAATATTTTGTTGAATTGAAATATTTTTAAACCAAGCCAGTTACCAGTATAAGTCTGCAGTATTGTCCATTATAAACTGAGGTCCTAATCCAAAACCCATTGAAGACAATGAGGAGTCTGTTTATTGATTTCAGTGAGATTTCGATCAAGCCCTGAATAAATGTTGGATGCTGGAACAGGACTGAGTAGCCAAGCTGGATTCAGTCCACTGTCCATTTTGGAAATAGGGGGACTCCTTCTTTAGTCTTACCTCACAGGTACATTTGGTACAGCTATCCACAACCCAGTTTTCATTATCTGAAAAGGCACGGCCATCCTGCCAGCAGACCGACTGGTTCTTTAGAGTTTTGTTAGGCCCAATCAATTCCCACATAATTTGGTTCTCCTCAGACTGAAAGATTAAACAAATAAATTAATTAAATAACTAAAGGGCCTTAAATCAAAAAACAGAGAAACTGTTGCTCAGTCACCCGACTTTAATTTTATGATTGAAAACTTACACTTTTATGCATTCCTGTACATTAGCCAAGAAGAAAAAGACAAGTCAGTCACTGTACCACAGGGTGCAATTCTTTCAGCTAACGTTATGATCATGATTACCTAGCGCTCAATAAAATCTACTGTAAAAGGTGGGTTTTTTTCCCCAATGTAGTTCATCATCTTCAGAAGGGAAAATAATTCTAATCTCATCACATGCAGTAAATTATTAAAACTTTGTTTAGAAAGTATGAACATGATTCATAACTAAGACTTTAAGTAACTACACACTTCATCATACTGCAGTGGTGAAAGATAAAAAGATAAAACTCACATGCATTCATTTGCCCCTTAGCTATAATATGTGGATATCATAAAGATAAACATATAAATTATGTACACACATGCATAGATATGGACATACAGACATATGGATATACAGTACACATATGGCCAAATTTGACTCGTGATGTTGGGTGCTTTGAATTTTGATTACCAGATCTGAAATATTTTTAAAAGGCCTGATTTTCAGAAAATGTTGTTCTAAACCTGCCCTGTGAAAATCAAGCCCAAGTAAAGTCTCATAGTCAGGCACGCAAAATCATTTGTAGTCACTTTTGAAAATGTAGGATTCCCCTCCCCCAACATCTTTATAGATGTTTAAGCAAAGTGACAGAGGGCGACAGAGAAGACAACATTCTATAATTGACGTTTTGTATCTTTTGATTCTTAAGTCCAGAGATACCTACCACTTTTTGAAGATTATCAACTAAATTGTTAACAACAATACGCAACCCAGTGAGCTCAGTGAACATAGTTCCCAGCTCTTCACAGGAGCGGTCACAGAACTCCATCTGCTTCTCTGTCTTTTCACCAACATACTCCGTGGTGACAGCAGGGTTAAGGTGAAGGATTTCAGTACTCTCATTGATAGTGTTCACTTCAGCTGGTAGAGAGAGAGGGGAAAAAACAGTTGTGACTACAACAGTCTTCTGCTGATTATAGCTTACAGCTGGAATTATAGACTGGCACCTGTAGGTAGGGTTTAACTGCAGCTCTTTTGGAACAGCTTCATGCTAAATTATACCCAAGAATAAAAGAGTGGGGTTGAATGTCAGCTGCTTCCAATTATAGACTTCCCTTTCAAAATTATGAGCCCAGCTCCGTCTCACATAGTCATCATTTCAAGGCACTACTGGCAATGTAAAACACTCATTTATGAAGAAAAGATAATAAAAACATAGAACGTCATAAAAACATACACATTAAGTCCTCTCAAGGCCATGAAAAGTTTTGCATTTTTCATGAGGCGACAAGGACTATCCTTTTCGTTTGGGTCACAGAGACAGGACTCTTCTACTAATGAGGCCACCACTAAGAGGCCAAGGTGGCTTTTAAGCCACTTTTGTGCTCCCCCAACTTCTTGGCCTTCTTCAGCCCCATGCACATCTCATAGCAGCCTTGTGGCTCGTCTAAATTTAACCAGCTAGTAACAGCTTCTTAGGGTATGTGTACACTGAACCTAAACACCCACAGCTGGCGGGTGTCAGCTGACTTGGGCTCACAGGGTTCAAGCTACGGGGATGTTTAATTGCAGTGTAGACTGTCAGGACCAGGCTAGAACCTGATCTCTGGGATCTGGGACCCCCCCCACACACACACACACACCAAAAAACACTGTGGTCCAGTCAACGCTCTCTCCCCATTGGTACAACCCTCTACATCCAGAGAAGTAGTATAGCCGGCTGTAATGGCAATCGTTGCAAACAGCTTTGTGTATTTGTGTGACTGAGAGGTTTTGTTTTGCTAGCAAGAAGTTTATTCAAAGTTTCACCCATGAAACCAGGCAAAAACACTAAGACACCAGCTGAGCTGCTACATTTACTAACGGGTGGCAGTGAAAACTCTGTTCTTCTACTTATTCCACCAGTGATAGAGTGTCCTGAGGTCTCTTAGCTAGTGTACCATACCCCTGAGTGTGAGGTCTAAGTAACCCAAGGCTTGGTTATTAAACTGCAATGAAAATTATGGCAGAAAGAAAGGAGACAGCTAAATATCATCACTGAAAATGAACAGCGAAAAATGGCTTTTGGCATAATCCTGCAGTCCTTGTGCAAACAAAATTCCCATTTAAGTCCCCTGGAGTTTTGCCAGTGTGAGGACTACAGAATCAGGCCTTTTTTGTTCCCCCCTCTGAGTAAATGAGGGAACAACATGGTCCAATACTGAATGGAACCGAAGGATATCTTCCAGTTACAGTTTACTTCCCAAATTACTGAAGGTGTTAGGGCCAGACTCTTAGATGTTTAAGTGCAGTGCACTTCTAAGGGCAGGGAGAGTATAAGCAGCTTTTGCAACCTTTCTGCCCACTTAAGCCCTAGTGCTGCCTGAGTCTAGTCTAGTTCAGGGACCAGTGCAATTTATAGAAGTCTCCAGTCTAGTCTAATGCTATGTACACACTGTAGCTTACGTTGCTATAAGTTACGTTGCTCAGGGGTGTGAATAAGCCACCCCCCCGAACGACGTAAGTTACACCAACCTAAGCACCCGTATGGACAGCACTATGTGGCAGGATTGCTCCTCCCGCTGACATTCACGGGAGCTGGAGTAATTAAGTCGACGGAAGAGCTCTCTCCCACCAGCTTAGAACATCTGCCCTAGCAGTGTTACAACAGCGCAGCTGCATCCGTGCAGCTGAGCTGCTGTAAGCTCTGTAGAGTAGCCATAGCCTAAGTTGCAATGGCTGGTGACAGCCCTCATAGGAGCTGTTACATTGACATGGAAACTCTGGAGTGAACTGTAGGCCCAGCTAAGACCAGGCTATAAATTGGCTCCGGGCACTTCAAATGTTCCCAAAGAAGGCAGATGTTCTACAAAATGCACTCGATGGTGCATTACGTAGGGATAATTGAACAAAGGCTTGGGAAGAGTTCTGAAGTCACAGTTTAAAAGTTCTCCCTGTGCATAGCAAATTGCTGGAAATCAGCATGACAGAAAACAGCAGAAATAATTCTTCCAAACATTTTGTGGCAAGAGGACTCTCTTTCTGCCAAAAGATTTTATTTAATGAAACTAGTTTTTTTAACAAACAATAATGATAATAAACAGGGACTAAAATCCTTCTCTGCACCATTGAGGTCCTTACTCAGTGTCTATTCGCACCATAAATAGGTAAAGCTCCTTTTGACTTCAAAGGGAGCTTTGTGTGAGTAACAGCTACAGGATGTGGCCCAATATTAATCTCAGCTATATGGAAAGCTTTACTTCCCTGCCTTTCAGTAAAGATTCATTCACCATATTTAGTGTCAATATAGTACCTCAATCTGGTAAGGTGAGCCAGAGCCTAACATAGCTTAGAGAGACTGATTTGAACACTCTGCCCTTCCTTAAATATTCCAAAGGAGAAATGCGTCCAGTGATTGCAATATAGCATATGATCACAAATGCATCAGCACCATTCCTCACTCTCAGCTCAGTAAACAGCCACACGAGGTGAAAGGAATTTTAAAAAATGCAGCGAGGAGGCTGATTTTATTCTTGGTTACCTCATGGTTTGTGAATACCCTGTGACACAGTCGACTTTGAATTGTTTCCAGTTATCAAATTTTAAAATATTGGTACCTTAGCAACTAGGACAGAAAGAAACTACATATGTGGCACGATGGGCCAGAATCATCTGTGGTGTGACTCCCTTTACCTCAGTTGCCTTTTGATTCCTTGAAATGAATGCCGTTTTCTTACCATGAGGAAACATTAGGCTTCTATGATTTGCCATGTGATACTTTTCAAATCATTAATTTCATACTGTCAAGTCAATGGAGATTTTTGACTTGACCTGAGCATTTTAAGAACATTATTAAATCTGTAATCTCAACAGAGAGTGCAGTCCTAAACTATCTTAGAAGCATTACATCTACACTCCCTACTCCCCCCGGCAATCTGCGAAAGAAGACACCTGGGGATTTCTGGGGAGTCAGCTTTACAGGGCTGGCTTCCTGCTCATTTCTTTAGGGCTAGATGACTCGCTTTGGAAGGTAAAGGTGTTGAAACTGCAAATGTTAATATACAGGTAAAACCGTGCATCTTTTCCCAAACACAACTCTCATTCCTCTGACCTGGCCGTGGGTGGGATTTTATTTTATGTATTTATTTAGCTTTTTTAAACATGCCTCTCCAAATCTCTGTGCACATGTATAAATCATTTTTTAAAATGCACACAATGCACATAATGCACACATTATAGTGAGGCTCCCCCACCCATCAACCCAATAGCTCCCTCCTGGACCACCTCTCTAGTCAGCCTTCCTCTCAGAAAGGGTTTAAAAATATATAGGCCTTGCCCTGTGCCCTGAAAGTCAACAAATGCAGGCCCCTTTCAGAAAAGCAACAGGAGTAATCCCAGAGTTGAGGGCATTTCATTGACAATGCCTGGCCCCCCTCACATTTAAACCTGGAGTCAGTTTGCTCAGGCACCTCAGCTCCGCTGTCATGTAATCAGCGAAGGAGAAAGGAAAGGCAGCCTTCTGTTTCACGCATTGTCCTAAAGCTTGCAGGATCCCAGCCCTGCCACAGACTTTCTTGGGAAAATCATTTAATCTATCTGTGACTCAGTTCTCTTCCTGTAAAAGGGAGATAATCACATTCCCTTTCTCCTACCCTTTGTCTGTCTAGTCTATTTAGATGGGGGCATGGATTCTCTCTTCCTATGTGCTTGTACAGAACCAAGCAGAATAGAGACCTGAACCGGGTTGGATTCCCTAGATGCCACCATAATACAAATAAATAATAATAATAATAAAAGTAGAGGTCTCTAGCTATTAAAGGTTTCATAAATCAAAACTAACTCCTTGAATTGCACCCAGGAAAATAGTGGAAGACATTGCCACACACTCCCAGCAAGAAACTCCTCTCAGTAAGTGGACAGCCGCATCCTGCAGTAGCTGAAGTTCCCTAGAGATACCCTCCAGTAGTGTACATTGCAGTAATCCAATCTGGAAGTAACACAGGCATGAATAACTGTGGCAACTCATGGTCCAAATTCTAAAGAATAGGTTGCAAGCTAATCAAGTGTAGACGGGACAAAGATTTCTTGGTCACTGCTGCTATCTGAACATCTAGAGGCAACTAAGGATCCAAAAAGACCCAATGCAGATCCATATGTCAGTCACATTTGGTCAATCTTCGGACAGACTAGCATCTGGGGCTTGATGAAGGTGTGTGTTGTTAATTGAAAGTAATTTGTCTTGGCATCAAACCATACCAAGGATTAACTAGTTGTTTTCTTATCTGAAAGTACAGCGATTGTCTAAATAGAGAATAGCCTCTATTTAGACAATAGAGAATTGTCTAAATAGAGAATATGTGAAACCTAATTTAGATTTGTGCTGAAATACCAAGGTTCTGAAGTATAATCTGACAGCTTGCTCCATGATGGATTTTCATAGATCCCAGAATGTGTTTTGCAAGAATGTCACAGGTCACAAAGGTTGAGACTATCTTCATGGTAGTTCCAAGCAAGAAGCAACAAGAACTGCTAATATAAGGCTCCCCGGGTGCAAAGAACAGTCCAAAGAACAGGAAGTAGCAGGGCCATTCTATATTCCTGCCTGCTCAGTGTTCCCATGGACATGCTGGTCCAGTGTCCTACACCTCCTGCCTCTCTCCAGAGTCCAAGTGATTAACAACCATTCCTGCCTCTCTCCAGGCTCCAAGAAAACATCCCTCAACCTTCCTACTTCCCAACCTTCTCAGTTCTCTCAGCTGTATTTTAAATGGTTTTCAAATAAAATGTTAAATTGTCCCCAAACAAGTTTTGAACCTGCCAAACTTGATCAAATACTTCTAGTGTGTAGCATCACCATGCTCAGTTAAAGCCCTAGCCTTGTTCTTTCACAAACCTCCCATAGAAGGGTGCAATCCAGCCAAGGGGAAGGGCAGGAGCACAAGCCAGCCTGGACAGAAACCGTGCTGCTGAGCTTGCAGGCAGCTCCCGGCACATTTGCAGAATTCCCTGCCAGTATCAGTGATAGGTGCTAACCCAGAGCTGCAGCAGAAACAATCACTTTCTGTCACAAACATGGACCAAAAGTTCATAATGGGAAGGTGGCCCTTGTCCACATAATAATAAGCCAGAACATCAATATGTACCTTAAACTGGAAGAGGCACATACAGGCTTGGCCTGAATAGCAATCCAGTGTTCCCTTTCATGTCTTTACTCAACATCAGATCATTAAGATGATTTGAATCATTAAGATGATTTGAAATACAGAATGTTACACCCCCATCAATATGTTGCAGTGCATTAAGGAATGCAGCACAGTGTGGCATGTGTTAAACTTGTTAGTCAAGTGAGTAGTATATCACCGATGGCTTTTCTACTGTGGTAATTAAGCTATATGGGCAGCGTCATGAAGCTGCTAACTACAACCATGTGTGTGGCATGTCTCATGTTACTCACATGCATGCCACAAAATGACGCGACTTCACCTCATGTATTTGAATGAGGAATTTCCATTCCATTGTGTTCAATTTAGAGTTGTAAAATAAAAATAAGAACATTATTAATTGGTCTGTTGACCCACCTTCTTCCAGAGAGGGTGAAAAAAACAAATTTGTGTAATGTACCTGATTTGTAGCTGTTGTGTTTGTACCCCAGACATAGCTGACGGATATGGCTGGGGGAGGAACACCTGTAGCAAAACAACTCCCTAGTTGACTAAACAACTGCAATTGCTGAAGTGTGCAAGGTATTCCAGCTAAGGTTAGTATCAGCATGCAGTACTGTCATAATTTTCCTTCTACTTTCTCGTTATAGTATGTTTCCATGGGTTTTGGCATGATCCAATCTACTTTTAATGACACTATTTCCCTTCTTAGTAATCTTCCAACACAAATAGAGAAGATCTGGAGATCCGCTCTGTATTGGCACAACAGATCATGCCATTATATCCTCATCTAGGTGGAGAGGGTTCTGTCAGTCCCTTAATTACATCAATTACTCTAGATTTCAGAGCTCTGCCTTGTGGATCAGATGGTTTAATGTGGTCCTTGGTGTCCACATGAGCTTGATATTTACAAAGCTCACTCTTTGCTGGGAATGAGGGAAGTGATGCCTGAACTTTGGCATCCTGGAAGCCAGCCTTCTGCTTTACTCTGAATGCACCATGGCATAGACCAAAACAAGATTTACACTTTCTCATACCTGTCCCTTCACCCACACATGTCCTGCCACTAACAAGGGAGCCATGGATAAAACTGATCACAGGTTTTGATTTGCTCTCTATTCAGAATGGAAACATTAGCAATGAGATGTTTCCCTGCCTACTCCCTCCTCCCTTTTACCATTCAGCAATGGTGGGAAAGGCATGTATGACTTATGTAGAGTTCTCGCCTAACCCGAGCAAAGGAGCCTGCTTAAATGAAATGTGCCACAATGATCGAATGATAGTAGGCCTGGATGCCTATGCTGCCTAAAGTAAGATACTCAACTATCAAGCCTACAAATGTTTAAAATACCCATCACTACAGTATCTAAGAGCTCGATCCACAAGTGGATTTAGGTACGTAGCTGCTACTTTAGGCACCACTGAGGTCCTCAAAACCCCTGCTCAGCTGTCACCTAGGTTTGTAGATTGCCAAAGCCCCTAGGCACCTAAATTTCCACCATTACAATTCCCTTGGGGGCTGCTCCTTATTGTTTGTTTTGGCAATGAAACCATTTGCCACAAATATGAAAAAAACAGCCCCTTGGTAAAGGGCATTAAAACGCATTCTGAACTGGAACACAAAATAGCTTTGTATGCTGACGATACCTTGTTGTATTTTCAGGATCCAGAAGCCGCATTAAAATTTATAGAACAATTGACTCCAGAATTTGGGCAGGTATCAGGCTTCAGAATACTCTACAATCAATCTGAAATGTTAGGAATTAATATTCCCAAAAGGGTCAAAACAAACTGTTGTCAGCTACATAAATTTAAACAGGCAAGAAATTGTTAAAATATTTAGGAATAAATATTGTGGAGAAATATAAAAATCTTTTTAAGGCAAATTATTCTCCCTGTGGAATACAGTAATAAAAGACTCGGAGGAATGGAACAAATATTAAATTTCTTAGCTAAATAGGTAAAAATTAATATCCTCATAGAGTTACTATTTTTGTTTCAGTGCATCCCTACTGGTATCCCTGCCGTGACATTAAAAACACGGCGAGATACACTATTAAAATGTATATGGAAATGGAAGAGACAAAGGGTGAGTGCTATAGTTCTGTGTAAACCTACAAAGTGGGGTGGACTAGCATGCCTCAATTTGGTTTATTATCATTATGCATTGAAATAAAAGATGTGATTGATTTGGTTAACAATAGACCATCCAAACACTGAGTAAAATTCAAACAAAACTGGAAGACAAATATAGCTATTCATAGTAATTGTTGGGTTAAAAAGAAATATCACCCGTTCATCCAAACGACCACAGCTTTAGACAATGTTTTTAAATTCCTGTCCTCTCCCTTAGCTACTTTCATTAATAATCAGGAATTTATCCTTAGGAAATTTCAAAGTGGCTATTTGTTGTGGGTAACAGCTGATATTACTCAGTTTGGACAGCTGTTTCTAGGTACTGATCTGAATGATACCAACAGATATGTGATGTAAATAATATAAACAGATGGGATTTTCATTATTTAAAAGCCAAACATTTTATTGTAAATCTGGACACAGGGCAGCTCTGTCTAGACTTTCAACTATATTTGAGGAGTTGATGCAGGAGCAAGCTGGAACAAAAGGTTTAATTTCTAAGATACATACAATTTTGATTGAAAAAGCTGTTCCTGAGAAAACAACCCAGAGGAAAGATGGGAGAGGGATCCGGACAAAGAAATTGATCTGGATGAGCAGGTCTCTGTATGAGAGAGGGGATATACATCTTCAATTTGTGTGGTTCATAAAGAACATTTTAATAAATTATTGCATAAATGGCATTTTGGCTCCAATTAAGAGCCATCAGATTTTTGCTGCTAGGGAGACGCTCTGTTAGAGGGGTTGTGGGGAAAGGGGGACATACTTGCACATATGGTGGTTGTGTCCAGGAATTAGAGAGTTTAGGGAGGAAATTATTTAAAAGATTCTTCTTATGACAAAATGCTGTCTTCCTAGAAATCCCCTGGGCTTCTTACTTAATGTTCCAGTACAGGATCTCTCTTATAAACAGAATGACAATTTCATTTCATTTTTTATTGTTAGCATCAAGACTTTGAATTGCACATTATGGGAAACATCTGACTTCTCCTGTGGAATTAATCAAATATGGAGTGTCTTTGTAGTAGAAAAGTTTCATACCAAGTTCACACACAAGAGAAGTGCCAAAAGAGGATAGGTATTTAGACATTTGGTCACCTTTTTTAGAGTACTCAGTGGAGGAGATCTCCCCAGCCAGCAAGCCAGAATCTTTAGCCAGGTTCTTTGAATATTAACCTGATCCTTAATAAGTGATGTACGATGTACTATGTTAATGTTTTATCATAACTTTGCCTTAATAAAATGTTTCAAAAATTCCCTAGGTGCATGCAAGGTCAATCAGCTAGGCATCCTAGGAACATATCTAACCCCACACAAAGTGGCTACAGGAGGAGTTGGTGTCCACTTTATAACTTTTATTCTAGTGGTTAGAGCACTCACCCACCATGTGGGTTCAATTCCCACCTCTACCTGATATGGAATAGTGATTTGGACTTGGGTCTCTCCCCTCTCAACACAATTCTTTAAGCACTAGGTATTCTAGGGCAGGACTTTCTCAGCCTCTCTTGATGGAACTGTTCCACCACGTATAAATAACTAAATATTCATTGGTGTGAGGGGACACCCCTAAGCGGCACAGTTATACTGACATAAGAGCAGGGCAGAGTCTAAGTGCCCCACCGACTCGGCCAAAGCGTCATTCTCACTCACTCTCTGGCCCAATTAATACTTTTTTTGAATCACAACCGACGAAGATTCAGCCACAACACCCTTTCAATAATATCTCCAATAGATCTGGCACCTAACAATTTCACTTCTTTAAAACTTGCCCAAGGTCACACAGTGAGCCAGTCAAATAGCCAGGATTAGAACCCAGACATGTGATTGCTAGGCTGTCTGGACTACAGCAGCACTTGTACAGCTACGCTACTGTAGCGCTTCTGGTGAAGCTGCTCTAAGCTGATAAGAGAGAGCTCTCCTGTCAGCTTAATATCTCCTGCCTCTGGGAGAGGTGGTAGCTATGTCGGCGGGAGAGCATAGCACTGTCCACACTGGCACTTATGTCAGTATAACTTATGTCACTCAGAGGTATGCATTATTCACATAAATGACACTGACGTGTAGACACATCCCCAATCCCTTGCTCTAATCGTCGGAGAACATTCCTTCATGGAAGCACATGGATATTTGCACATATACTAAATTTTTTTTCCAACTTTCAATAACTGTCTCCTTGGTCATTAGCTTTTCCCCAACCTGCACATAAAGAACCAAAATTCTGAATCTGAGCAGCAGGGATAAAAGATCAGAGTATCTGGCAGAAGCAATATTTTGATTATATCTATTCACTACCTTCATAGCAAAGTTTACAACAATTTGCTTTGCTTGTCACTGCCAAACAATGTTCATTGCCAGCAATTCCAAACCTTCCAGAGACATGTTCTACCTCTGCCCCAATTCACACTGGCTTCAATGGGAGCTATGCCATGGTTTGAGGTTAATATATGAACCTTGGGCTTCTTCATTTTCAGACTCAATTGAACACTGATAGTGTGAAAAAATATACGTACTTGTCTGGCTCCTCTGACATCCTTTGTTACGCAGAACATCCTCTACTGAAGTATCAAATATTAAATAAATATTTTGAATTAGACCCTGTAATTAAAGAAAACAACTTTCAGATCAATTCAGGATTAAATTTATAGCATTGGGATTTTTGTATGTATTCTCTTCCATCTATCAACCTCCCCAGTCCATTGGCTGGATTTAATCTCACGTAAATACTCAAAAGTAATTTAGGATACAATCCATGAGAAATACATACTAAAAGTTAACTTTGATAACTTGGTTACGTTATTATTTATTATACTAATGAAGTGCAAAAGGAAGCGATTTTTTCAGAATGAGTCATGATAAAGTAATATTTGACTAGATTTTCATGCTACTGTCTTGTGAGTTCGAATCTCTATTTCCATACAATTCGTAGCACAGTGGGTTGCAAGACACTGGCTTTTCAACTCTGGAGACAAGAGTTCATGTTTGATTTCAGGTATAAAGAATTGGACGGCTCAACCTATCCCCTAAAGAACTTTGTACAAATCACTAGAGCAGGATAGGAGCTGGATTTTTCATTTTGCAGGAAAATCCACAATTTCAAAATGTTTTCCATTCTGAAATGGAACAAACTCAAAAAATTTGAAATTTTGCTTGAAACAAAATCCCCCCCCCCCGAAATCTTGGGTCAATCAAACTGTTTCATTCCAATTTTGACTTTGAAAATTTTATTTTATATCAAAGAAATTCTTTAAAATTGAAACAAAAGTCACTTAAAATTAGAAAATCAAAATGTCCTGTTCTGAAAAGGTTGAAATGGAATGTCTCAACCTTGTCTAAATGTTTTTTAACATTTTTCTTTTGAAATGAAATTTCACCAAAATTGACACATTTCCATGAAATGTTTTACTTTCACTGATCCGCTGTTTTCTGACAGAAAATGTTCTGCTGGAAAATTTTTGACCAGCTCTAAAATTCACTGCAAAATATGGCATGCTTGACACTCTGGTATGGGAAGCCTCACAAATGGGAAAAAGGGCTGTTGGACACTGCATGGGGAAACGTATACAGAGGTGGAGTGCATTTTGCCTGGCTCTAGACTGTGCTGTATCAGTCCTTCACTTTCATGAGGACTAAGATTCATATAATTCACCCCAAGCAACCAACTAAAAGACACACTGGAGCAAATTCTGTTCTTTCACCCATGCTTCCCCATTGACTTTGGAGTGCATGTGAAAGTAGAATTGGGCTCATTGTCTTCTAATATTAAATGTAGCTAAATTCTTTACTTCACCACTGACCCTAACGCTTTCACATTACCTACCCTGAAATGGTTCTCTCGAATGGACCCCTTTGTCACATACATTCTACTGTTCTCTGCTTTCAGCTGCTCATAGAAAGGCTCCTCCAGGATGAAGCTGTCAATAAGGTCACAACCAACATAGAGGCTGTAGTTCTCTCCTGTTACTTGCACTGTGATGTTCTTCCACTGTGAGTCTGCTAGGTCCACATCTTCCAAGGAAATCACATTCTGGGAGCCATCTGCCCAATAGATAAGGTCCAGGGTATTGGCTCGGCCATTGGAAATAATCTCAAACTGTCTCTGTGAGATGCCAGGGCCCTCTAAAGCAATGATAGTACCTCTGGATTGCCTGTCCTGCCTTAGGGTGGCTGAAAGAATAAAGCCCTCATTTTTCCGGATGAGTTTGAGAATCTGTTTGAATTTCTCTGGGTTAAATGGAGGTATGTAGTCAAATCGGATGAAACGATATGCCGGGACGGTGGGATTTGGACCCCGAAATAATTTTGCTCCAATTGTCTTTCGGTTTATGTTACTGATTTGAAATAAGTCAAACGTAGTCTCATCTTCCTTGTTACCATCTGCAAAAGTCAATAGCATGTAGCAATGTGAATACAAAAATGGGCATAAGGGAAAACAAGCGTGCATAATACACCGAATAATTCTAACAATTTGATAGACACTAGCATGTTTGCTACCTGTCAGGCACAATAAACCCATTACTTCCAACTGCTTGGAAGATAGAAGCACATGTGCTATATTTGGCATGGCACAATAAACAGCATTTCCATCTATTTAGCACTTTCATCTATTTGGCAACTTTATATGTAAAAAAAATCCTCAGTGAAAGTGAACAAAATTCCATATACATAAACATGCTTATTTTTACAGGGACAGGATTTCAAGCTACCTACTCTAACTCTCAGTGAAGAAGAATCAAATTATGAACACCCACTATGTTACAACAGGTTAGCTCTCAAGAAGAGGGTAGAGTTACACGAGATATGAATTTTGCCCAGGAGGCCACCTGGAAATGAATATCTGGCATTGTGCCATTTTACACCCAGCCTGGATTTGATCCATAGAGATTTTCTTCTCTCTAATTTCTGACAAAGCAGCTCCCATCCACCCAGTCCATTAAGTCTCATATTACATACACATTACAGAAGGAAATCATTTAGCAATTAAGAATAGGTAAATTTAGGTCAATGCTCAGTAGGGGAAAACTATTTTTATATATTTCTTTTATCAGTAATAGGTAAATGTTATCATCCAAATGTGCCAGTAGTAATAAGACTTATCTTAAAGTTTTTGTGTTACTTTGTTCATTTTAATCAGGTTTTCCTTAGATTATGCTCCTACTGGATTGTCTCCAGTGGTTTAGCTGTCTCATTTTTAAAGTCAACATTTAGCTTTGCAAATTACTGTCATTTCTCCTTGCTTTCAAATGCTTCAAGCTTCAGGAAGTTAGGAAGTTTCAGGACTTACCCTGAGCATTTGAAGAAGCCCACAAAGTTAGCAAGACAATTAGCCACAACAGCCTGCTCCTCTGTAGCATAACTCCTATGAATAAACAAAAAAATCAGTTAGGAAAATGTTATTTTTCTATTGTAAAGACCTTCAAATGCCTCATAGACTGTAATGAAAAAAAACTTAGACCAAAAGCAATTCTGTTTATATCCAACAGCACATATAATATACAATAAAATCTCTAATTCACAGTATTTCTCTTCCTGTTTGTTTGCGGTTTGCTTGTTGGTTCATTTTAAGATGAAACAGGATGTTTGCGATTAAGAGTTCTGCTGCTTCTCCCTTATATGTGGTCATGCTCTTATGTTTATGACATCACAGCTGTGTGCTCTGGACTTGATTTTTGACATCAAATGCAGAGCATGATGATTTCAAGTGAATTCTTAAAAATAAAGATCCTGTATTTATGCACATGTCCCTAAAGGAAAGATATACAGAAAATCTATGCTATGTGAGCAGAATTTTCCTCAAGGTTTTTCCATGAGACATCATCAAGGCTTTACATGACAGGATAGACAGTATACTAGTTGTTCCATCTTAACTCCACTTTGAATCACAACATATACCTGAATTCTTTGCAAGATAATGGAATTTCATGAGTTCTATTCAACTTTTTAACATGTGACTTTCTAAAGTGACACACACAATATTTATCTCAATGCTGACTTTTAGGTAGATAGCAATCCCTTTAGGTATTCCTGTATGGTTATAGAGATGTGTAAGCAGTATATCTGCATTTTCATCTAAACTTGTGTATGTACATGCATGTCTGTTAAACAGAGCAAACCCAGTTTGCCAGCTGTACTGTATAGATACACACATTTCAAGATACGAATATGCTACCTTGACACTTTAAAAAATGTCTAACCTACATTTCCAAAAAAGCTCAGGGACATTCTCTTTTACACAAAGACAAACTTTCAATATAAAACTATAAGTGTTTGCTGTTCAGGACATTACTACAAAACCATTTATCTGCCAAAAAAAATTTTTTTTGGGGGGGGGATAGCTAAAAATCCTACTTCAAGTACATTTTGACAGATGCAACACCAGTCATTTACACATATTTTCTTTTCTATCTAATGTACATATTATGGTAGATAGGATACAATGAGCAGTAGTATAACAAACGTGTTTACACCCCATTTCTAAATGCTGTTTCTGTAATCGTATTATCTACCTCACTAACCATCCCCAGGAAAGATGTCCTATAATCTGTTTGTGCAAAAAATTAACCTGTACTGTATGTGCACAAAGCATGAATACTAGTTAACACGAAGTATTTAGGGGACAAAATTCCCAGCTATCATCACAGCTGAAAAGATAGTCGTCCAAAAGAAAGATGGATTGAATAACAGATGCTCTAATACTGAGCTAAGCAGACCTAAGAGGAGATGGAGGGACAGACAGATAAGCAGACAGACAAATCCATCACCCACAGCTAACAACAGCAGTTTTCTGCCAATCGCGGCATTTACAGATGTGAACTCTTAAAAGGCGTCCCCCCCTTACCCGGCATAAAAGGCTCTGCTGCTGCTCTTTTATCGTTCACGCTCCGAATCAAATCCAAAAAGAAAGAGAGCGGGAGTTATTTGAAAAAGCGAAGTGCAAACTCCAAGCTTCCTCGGGGCTGCAGAATCCGCTGCAGCCTGGCTGAGATTCCTTCCAGTGGCTTGCGAGGGGCTGCTCTCCGCTTTTATATACTCTCCTTCGCATGTACTGCTGTCAATCAGCCACACGAGGAAGCGCTTTTGCATTCATTCCTCCGCAGGAATGACATAATTCCCGTTTCTGACCTGACAATTTGCTCTCGCCTACCTGGAAGGCGATCCCAGCTCCAGCCCCCCAGCGCCATCCCGCCCCGCCCCCTCTCCTGTTTCTACAAGGGACGGTCCTACGCTGGGGCAAGGGAGGAGCAAGACGAAGCAAAAAGGGACGTCACTCTCTTACTTTCCCTAGCCTTCTGGCAGGACGGGGAGCGCCCTGCATTTCCCTACTCTCTTGGGAAGAGGAACCCGGCGCCTCCAGCCCTGGCTCTGACGAGGGTGGACGCGAGGAACGCGGCGGGCAGCGGCGCCGCCGCCTTCCCTGGGACGGGCGCGAGACGAGGCCACCGCACGGCGCCCTGCCCCCAAGGGCGGCCGAGCCTGTTACCCGGCGTCCTTCGCCTCGATCGCCCCGCAACGTCTCGCTTAGCTCAGACCTTCGCCGTGCGCCCGGAAATCGGCCCGGCTCTGCCAATTCCCCTCGGGTCGCCCCGTGCAATCACCACATTCCCCCCCCCCCCCGCCCAGCCAGAACCCCCTTTCTTTTTATGACCCGGAACCTTCGCTTTTAAACACACCGCAAAAGTTGCATCGCAAAAGTTGGGTGCCCCCCGTAAGTCGTTTAAAACGCACCGGCAACCGATCTGGAGAACGGACTGTCTGAAAACAGAAGGCAAGAAAGCCAGAACGGGCGCAAACTGAATCGCCCCTGGCCTCCTTGAAAAAAAAAATGAGGGGAGTGGGAGAGGGGAAGGGGTCCTTTCGGGTTGTACGTCTCTTGAGGGCTGCCCGGCGTTGCATTTGGATAACACCTCAGCCCCCTCACGCGTGGGAGCCTTTGTTTTCCGGATCGGAGAGAAGAGGAGCGCTCGGCCTGAATGACGGAAGCAGTGGGCTGTGTGTTGCCAGAGAAAACGGGTCGATGGCTAAAGCATTGTATCCAGTATATGACTCTGCTGCCTATATGCAGTGCAGCGTGATTGTCCACACACACTTCATAGCGCAAGCTGTGCGTGTTAGACAGCCCTGCCTGGGGGTTATTTAGTACATGCTTATTCATCGGTTGCAGTGCTGTGTAATATTGTATGTATCCCAGCAGATCTCTCTCTCTCTCACCCCCCCCCCAATGTATGCACTTTAAAAAAAAAAAAAAAAGAAAGAAAGAAAGAAAGGGAAAGTCGTGTCTGACGTGAAATTCTTTCCCTTCTTCTAGCTACATTGGCTCCTTGGCAGCCATACTTGCGGAATAAACCTGGCCCTCATTAGCTGGGTCGGTGGATGGCTGGAGGCCCGCCAGCAGCAGCCGCCGCTCTCCAGCTCCAGTGTCAGGCTGTGGATGGGGGTCGAAGAACGGGGGGCGGCGGGGGGGGGGGGAAATGTATGTTTCACTCCTGGAAACCCTGGCACGTTCCGGGAAGTTGCACCGCAATGTGACACCAGCGCCGAGACAAAGCCAGGGAAAATACCTCAACGTGCAAACACAGTCATGCTCCCCAGGACATTGGGGGGGGGGGGGGGGGGAGGAATGCAGGCAGGAAATTCTTCACTTTTCCTCCCCCCACCTCCAGGAACAATTTTTGGTTGATTTTATGAAGCTGAGTACCTTGAATAAAGTGGCGGAGGAATTCACCTTTCCTTTTGCCATTGTTTACCTTTGATGCTGCTGGTGATTGATGTGATACTTTTCAAGACATTGGATATACAGGAGTCTTCTCCACTGCTGAAGACCATTGAGTCAACAGCCTCCTAAGCGATCCACTGTATGTCTGTCCTGTAATGTAAGCCATGGCTTAGTAGAACTCGAGTTAGCAGACCCAGCCTCTACACTCATTTGTAACCCCAGGTTCGGAACTGCTGAACTCTGAGTCCCAACCTGGCACTCCAGGGTCTACACTGCCTTATGGGAGCCTGAATCCAACTCCAGGGTAGCTGTTCTGCTCCTGCTCCCATTTAAGTCAACAACCACCAGTCTCCTATTATCATCATGGAAGTATCATCTGCTTTTTAATGTAACCCACCCCTGCAAGTGGGTCCCGCACTGGAAAGTTAAAATCTGTACACAGATCATCCTTCCTAGGCAACCTGCTGTTTTGAAAGACCAACTCAAAGTGGTCTCCAAACATGACTACTATCCTACTCCACTTTGATTAGAAGACCCCATGCTTTAAGCAACAGATTTTTTATTAGACACCTCACCATCCAGGTTAATTCTCAAACAACAGAGTGAATAGTCAGCAGTCTGCAGAACCTTTCCTAGGGAACAATATGAACACCATTTTGAAAACCAAGAAGTGGAAGATGGGGATGCCAGGTGGTGGGGTGGCTCCATGACACTGATTCTGCCACTGAGCACCTGAGCCAAAGCCCACTGAAATCAGTTGAAAGATTCCCATTGGCTTCAGTGGGCCTGGGATCAGGTCCAAAGTGGTGTTCAAAATGAAGAAATTGGAGAACCACCCGTATGTACCATTATATAGGAGATACTATGATAGAAGTAAGAACTGGTCAAAATATGGAGAGAAATTATGAAGATGTCATCAGCTATTTTTGTTGAAATTCAATTTCAGTGAAAAAATGTTGAAATTTCAAAATTAAAAATAATCAGGAACAGCTGTGTTTGAAATTAGACCTCAGAGCAAGGATCCCTGCCTTTCCCTTTGCCAGAGAACCTCCTCCCAGATTGGGCTCCCTCTACTGACCCATGTGAGAAGTGTGAACCCGGGAACTTTCCCCTTTCTTTTTCTCCCAGGGGCCAAGGGGGAAGGGAGGAAGGGGGAGAGAAAGCTGCTGGGTTTTTTTTTTCCCCCCTCAAATGAAGGACAGACCGAAGCATTGGTTTCAAGTGACTTCAGAGAATCCTTAGTAGCAAATGGGATAACGCAGCCTGTTTGTTGGTACCTGTAGTAACACTTTTTTCAGTAGAAATCTGCAAATGTGTAAAAAAGACATTTTAGTGGGTGGAGAAACAAGGAAATAAATTCCAATAAGATTCTTTCTAACCAAGTACCATATAATAAAACCTCCTTTCGATCTCAGTATGCTTTGTAGGACTCAAGGATTAATAAAATCTTCTTTCAAACTGAGCCATTTATATATAGGGTGATGATCTTTGAAAATGGAGATTGGCTCCTGTCTATTCCACAACCTTGCAAATATTCACTATTCATTCTCCACTTGACAACTTCAAAATAGCAAACGCCATCTTCAGCCCAAGAAGCTTCTTCCGGAGAAAAGGGGCTATGCTCCTAACCCTGTGCTGGCTACTCACACACTTACAAAACCAGGGATTACATCCAAACCTTTTCCATTTGCCTTCTTAAAAGGGTGTCTGTGTTAAACGATTGCTGAGTAAACTGTGAAAGTGTCTAATGCCAATGAGAGGGTTCAAAATAAAATCTACTAACATTTAGAAATATCAGAGATTTAACTGCAGGTCTCATATTAACGGTTTCCTTGGGGTTTCCTTGTGTTTTGCTTCAAACCTTAACTACTGAACCACAGCAATTCCCCTTTATAACTCTAACCTAAGCAGTAGCCATCTTCTCTCCCTTTCAGTTTTTGTCTATTTCTATTGGTTGTTTTATGTTTGTTTGTTCTGCTCCACCAAGAATTCGAGTGTCTTCATTTTGGATCAGGTGAGAATCATGACATTCAGAATGGATTATTTGCAAATCACTGTAAGGTCTATTCTCTTCAGACTGCCAACAAGTGCAACTTGCAAAATCGAAATCAATATCCGCGCCTGCAGCCGGCCAGCATGAATGTGCTGTGTGTGTGAGTATAACTGCGCAAATAAGGGAAGCAATAAATCAGCCCTCAGTGCTGCTCTAGTTCACCCTTTGTTTGTGGTTATTTCTTGGCTTGTTCCAAAAATGGGTAACGCATCTCATCAAGACATGCTCTGAGCAGGTGTAAAAGAGCCTCTTCTACGCTAGCTCTCCCACTATTGATCTTAAAGGGCATGAGCTGCCTGGTAGGGTAAACACGAACCTTCTGCACACTTGATGAAATTAATCCAGAGGGTAATACCGCTGATGTCCTGTGTTGTTACACCAAGAATGAATCTGGCTCATGGAATTTAATCTTCACCAGATCAAAGGTTATTGAAGTATTGTCTTTGGAGCTGTTGGTCATTTCAGAAAAACAAATGACTGAACTCAAAACACTGGTAACTTGGTACAATTGTATGGCCTGTCAAGTCAGACTAGATGATCTAATGGTCCCATCTGGCTTTAAAAATCTACGAATATATGAAACATCCTCTCCAAATGTTACAGCAATAGCTGAGGATTGATGCTTTAGTGTTACTGCCACATTTCAGATCTAGGGCGTAGGTGTTAAAATGTTTATTTGTTTGGCTTTACAAAGTAAGAGCAAATAAACTAGATAAAATGTGGGAGGAGGGGATTGTCAAGCAAGATTTAACTTCCACAATCTAGTGTCAATCTGGGCCACAAAACTAACATATCTGACTACAGAGCAGACTGTGACACAGCTATACAGTTTCTGAATGAGTTTGCGCTGCTATCCAGAAATATTTGAGGGGAGGGGAGGTGAGGTGTTCTTCAGATGTCCCTCTGCAACTACTCCAGTTAAAAGATGAATGTAGATTTTGGATTACTGGAGTAGATTATTTTACATGATAGGGGTCTTTGCCCTTGATGAGGGCGAAAGTTGTTTTTACCAAAGTCCGGTATATGATTAATTTACCCTCTGGTACAGGAGGAGCAGGGAGAGGCTAAACATCACAAACCTAAACAGATTTCCATGTTTGTCTTTCTTTGATACATAAGGTGAAGTATTCTATTTCCAACTCTCCCTAAACTATTTCTGGAAGCTAAATGTATCCAGCCGTGAGTTAAAATAGTAATACTGTGAACTTGTATAACACCTTCCAGCAGAGGATCACAATGTGCTTTACAAACATCAGCTAGCATATCCTAACCACACCCTTGTCAGCAAGAAATCATATTACCCCCGTTTTACAAATGAGAAAATTGGGTCAGAGACCGATCAAGGCCTCAATCCAACAAACGCTTAAGCATATAAGTAATGCCATTGAAGTCAACAAGACTGCTTGTGTGCTTAAAATTAAGCATATGCCTGAGTGCTTTGCTGGACCAGGGGGCCTAAAGGCTAGACACAAAGGGATTTAGGCACATAATTGCCACTTTAGGCACCTAAGTCCAAAATCTAGTCTTCAAAACCCGTACTCAGGTGCTGCCTAACTCTGGAGGTGCATAAATCACTTAGGCACCAAGACAATTGTCAGTAAAGTCCCCATGCCTAAATTTCTGCTGGTGGGCATACATAAAGCCACCTAAGTCCTGATACCACCAAACTGCTTGGCAGCCAGCTCATGCCTAAGTCTTGGCTGGATTCATAAATGAGGTGCTCCCCTGCCTCTCTCACCTGTAGAGCCTGACCAAGTAGGCGTTTTCTGAGCCTGTCTAACCCACACACCATCTTATTATGTCATACCCAATAATCTAGCGGACAGAGCACTCACCAAGAATGTAGGAGACCCAGGTTCCATTCTTTACTCTATCTGCGCGGAAGCAAAGATTAGAACTCAGGTTTCCCCTCTCCCACCTGAGTGCCCTAACCACTAGTTTATGCGGTATTCTGCAATGAGTCTCTCTCAGTCTCTCCTGTTGGAGCTGTTCCATTTTGTATAAAATACCTAACGAGCCAGTAAAGCAGAACTGGAACCTGGGTCACCCAGATACGTATGCTAACCACTAGGCTATGGAATCATTCTCACTCTCTCAAGCCCAATGAATAAGTATTTTAAGAGGAGGGCTTTTCACAAGGAAAGGCTGACCTGGCTTAGGCACCTAATTCCAGGATAGGTTTTATGGCTGTGACTCTGGAGCAGAGATAGGCAGCACCCTCTGGCCCAGAATTAGGTGCCTAACCCCCTTTGAGGCATCACCCATCACTTCAGAATTTCCTACTGGCTAACTTCAACAGCTCTCCACTCAGCTGGCTGGTTTCTGTGAATCCCTTTCTTAGGCACCGAATTCTCCCCGTGCATTGTTTAGGGAATTCAGCACTGTGAACTCCACTGGACCTAAATATCAGGTGTTGCAACGTGGAGCCTAAGTCTCCTTTGTGTATTTAGCCATAAGTGACTTGACTAAGACCACATAATAAGTCACTGACGGAGCCAGGAACACAGCTCAGAACTAATAATGAATATTTACCCACTAACAAATAGTTAAATATTTTCTTATCCTCTTTGTTGGATTTTTTATATTTTTTTTCACCAAGTGTGCACCACAGAACACATCAGGGATGCCAAAAAATGTCAGCATACAATAAGGAATACTCCCCCACTGAGAGAGTTTGCTATGTATGTGTGTACTGGAAATGCTCAATGGATTCCACATTGTTGCTGTGGATTCTACAACATATTTTCCATTAGTTTGAGTGGTTTTATTATTCCACTTCATATTTTTATTATACTTTAGCTACATAGTTCCTCACTCTACCATGAAGACAGTGTGCTGTATTCAATTATATCCAATGATGACAGCATCCATCACTATACTGTAGACTTTGAAATGCACAAGACTATCTTCATTGTACAGTATTCAAGCCATAATCTTAATTTTGTTTTCATTTTAGCACTGAGTTGACTTTCTCTATGTCAAATGGAATTTAATCATATTATATTTATGTGTAAAAACCAAACCTACATCCTTACCAGTTTATACTCAATTCTTACTCTCAGGAAAACGTATTGAGGTAAATTGGAGTTTTACCTGGATAACGACTGAGGACAACTAAGTGAGAACTTCAATACATGGCCCAAGAAGTTGGTCATTTCCACCATGTGCAATAAAAGTTAAGTCATCCACTGGAAACAAAAAACGAATAAGAAATGAGATTTGGATAATCTTACTGTGAAAATAGCTTTTGATTACACAGAGGGCAGCACTCCAGGACTTTCAGTGAGATGTAACTGTGTCCACATGGAGCATTACTTTGCAGCAAGCTGGCGTGCTGTAGATTCACATCCTAGTTTGTCACATGGTAACTTGCTGTGTAGACAAACCCCTAGGCTCACTTTGTATGTGTATATATTAAAAAATGAACAGATTACTTACCCATATTACTGTTGAGATAGGATACCCCATCCGTAGGCCTAACTGTACTGCTTGCATTTAGTTATACAGGGACAGATTCTGCAGTGACTTTATATGGGTGCACAGGGGGAGGGAGTTTGAAAGGAGCCTCTCTCTTGCGCACTCCATGGAAGGACCTGTCAGAATTGCAGAGCCTGAGTCCAGGGAAAACAAGGGTACTCCCTCTATGTCCTGCCAGGAGTGCACTTAACTCCAGAGGCTCAGCACCCAGTCGCTGCCCTAGCCCACACATTTTGGTGTGCATGCAGGAGGTTGTATTGTGCACCCAGAGGATGTCCTAGGGAAGTGCGGCACTCCACTGTCCCAACAGGTATGGAGCACCCACAAGACAGAGGATTCACATCTCTTTTTAAAAAAATCCAGAGGAACAATTGACTGAAGGGAGGGCAGTACTAACAGAGTGAGAAAAACATTCTAAGAATTGAAATTGTTTCCAAAAAGTGGAAAGATCACAAAAAGCAGTCAAGGGACCTAGTTTCTATCCATATGCACACAACTCCCAGAGAGAGAAAGACAGATAGTAACAGATCACAAAGGATGGGCATAGAGATAAAAGAAGGAAATTCATGAGATGGATATGGGACCCCAAAGAGGAGAAAGGTCTTCATCCAGCTCTGGTTTGATAATGATTATGTGATTAAAGCTGAGCAAATACAAATAATGTGTTTGACTCTAATTGTTTGACTCTTTTTCTGCACCCAGAACATCCACAAACAGATCATAATTTCCTCTAATTTATTCATTACTTGAACGTATTTGCAGTTCTTTTCTTTGTATTGATCACAAACAATCAAAACTGAAGCTCTGTTGCTTAGTTCTGAATGGTCAGATAAATCACATGGATCTGTTTCTGTTCCCTGATTGGATGAGCAAGCAAGCCCTCTCAAATACTTGCATGCACAAATTAAAAATTTGGCCTCTCACTATTTTCATGCATCCAACTTGGTCATTTGCTTTCTGCAAACATTTGTGTAAGGAAACCTCAGTGACACACTGTTCACAAAACACAAAAGCCATGGCAAAGAGTGAAGATGTTTCAAAACTTGAAGAAATATTTGTTGACCATCTTTGCCTTATTCCTCCTGATCTGATGCTGCTGCAACAATTATTTGGTCCTCATGGAAAGCAACCAGAAAGGATTTTAATTTCATTGTAACCTTCCACCTCACTAATTTAGTATAGCAACATGATGAGACATTGGGAAAACTGCAGAAACTAGAAAAACCTCTACAGCTGAGTTGTAAGAAATAAGGAGATAACGGTATCTTAATGACTTTTCCTCAGTGCTTGCTTTCTGAGCCTCCGTTTGTTACAGTTTGACCCTTTTGCTTGCCTGATCTATTATGTTTCTTTGTAAAGCTTTTACTATGACATATAAGAACTTTACCATTTCTTGTACGCTATTGGCCATGCTTTAACTTTGCAATTGATTCTGCGTTCTACCCCATTCAAGATCTTACTGACTTCGGATCAGTCAAGACTATCAGGAGACTGCAAAGATGTTTTTTCCCCACATGCATGATTCGCCATGTGTTCTTTTTTTAGATGTTAAGCTGATATACAGTGACACAATACTAGTGATTACACAGAGGGCACTTTTTATTGATATTAATATTCTTGCCCATTTACTCAGTGTTCCACTGGGATTGTATATCATGGCAAATGATGACATTCCTCACTAATGACATCACTTCAATCATCACTCTGCTTTCCTGTTGCACACGCACCAACACTGATGTGCTAAAATGAGAGGGTGGGGGAGGAAGAAATCATATCAAGATGGATGTTAATGTTTTGGGAACAAAACTTTGCATAATAGGCAATTATGTAAGAAAAGGGTGGGATCTATGTTTAGAAAGCATGTGTGTTGAATAAATCCTGGTTTCTGTTTTGTTTCCTTCTTTTCTCAGTTCAGTATGTCACTTGCCTTGAATTTTCATTGATAGGTCATCAAATTAAGAAAGAATGCATTGGGTGTAGGGTAGTGTATGTTTGCATATGGGTATGAAAGCTTATATGGAGGTAGATGTGTGTTTATTCATGTCGCTATTTGGGGCAGGGGTGCATGTTGATGGGTTGGACATGTACTCATGCAAACACATTTGTGTAAGCACGTGTGTGCGTGTGTGTGTGTGTAACAGTTTCTGGGTTTGTCTGTTGCTATTCCATCTGTTGAATTCAACTGAGATACACCAGTTTAAAGCAGTTGAAAACCTGATCCAAAGCATCCACTCACTTAAGGCCTAAGAATGTGTAACTTTATTTCTATTCATATTGCTTAATCTTGTACCTCGTTAATCCTTCCATCATCTACCTTTTTCATATATAGTGAGTCCCCCTTGCTGATACCCCTTTAATCTGGTTCTAGCTCATCCTTCTGCAAAACGCCAAAAACTATTCCTTTAATTTCAAGAGTACCTACTGCTCTCCTCTACCGGACAGAAAGTCTAGGCTAGAGGCACTATGAGTTAAGTGCTCTCCTTTATAAATAAATTTAGATATAGGCCTCTACATGTTTGAACCAGCTTCAATTTTTCATTCCCAGTTGCAGATTCTTCATAGAACAAACTGTGGTTTAAATTTTTATTTGCATTTCTCTCTTTCCTCTCTGCTGTTAGAGATTTAAAGTGCATTTGATAATGTCTCTCCCATAGATCATATGCACGTGGTATGAAAAATTGCAGTAGAGATACTGAATAAGGAAAAGGAAAGGAAAGCATGGCCTGAGCACAGGAAGTGGTAGCTTTCATAGGGGGAAAAACAGAGGCGTTTGGAACTTACTGCAGCCTTGAAGTCAGGAAAAATTAAGTTGAAGTTGGTTTTAATTAACAAGAGAAAAAGGGTTAGAGGTTGCTTTCACTTTAAGTGTAACCCTTCTGCCCGTCAGAGTTGGCAGCAACAAGGGCCGGGTTCAATATCTAGGGAATCCATTCCAATAACACAATGCAAAACCGGCTCGAGCCCCAACCCCGTGACCTGGGACAAATATATACCACCCCCGCTGCATGCCTCCAAGAGGCAATACTTCCCCTCTCGCAAGCACAGAGTCTGAGTGTGGCAAAAAGCCTTTTAATAACAGAGAGAAACAATGTTGCATTATGTTGGGGAAACACCACCAACAGGATTCATAACACAACCCATGAGCAAAAACCCACCCCAAGCAAATTGGGTCATGTCCTTTCCCTTTGGTTCTTGAGTCCAGCAACCCAAAATCACCCAAATTCCCAAAAGTCCAATGACCCAAAAGTCTCTGTCTCTGGTCAGGGCAGCCCCAGAGTTCAAAAGTTTATCTGCAGAGCTTTACCTCCCAACCTGGGTGGAGGTCAGGGGGGGTGGAGGGAGAAGAGAGGTAAGGGGCACCTTACATGATCTGAAGCTGACTGCCCCGCAGCTCCATAGGGCTCGGCTCCGCTCCGCTCCACCAGCTCCGCGTCCCACAAGCAACTCCCACCGGTCCACAAGCGGCTCCCACTGTCCTATGAACTGCTCCACCAGCCTGTCCACAAGGCACTCCAGCTGTCCCGCAAACTGCTCCACAATATATCTTCAGGCTCCCCCACTACTTAACACAATGCTCAGTGATTTCAGCTTAGTCTGTTTAGCTCTTTGGTGAATTCAGCTTGTAGTAGGGAAGCCTCAGTGCTGGTGCACCATTAGCCCAAAGTGAGCTCAGCAGCCTGTAACTAGACTCCTAATGGAATCAAAATTAGCTCTATTCCACAGTGGAGAGAGGAGGAAGTGCAATTAGCATGTAATTAGCATGCTAATAGCAATTAGCCCATGCCACCAAGTATTAATACTTATCCCCAGTCTTTCTCAACTCACAAAGTTTTGGAACCCATGACCCTTGCCGAGCGAGTGCTACTCAGTTGATGGTGAGTCCCTCCATCATAACAAAAGGCCAAGTACAATTCCAAGCACAGTTCCCATAATCAGGGTAATAACAATTTATTCTTCCTGCCCCAATAACAGAGACACTGGGGATCCTACAGCAGCCAAAGTGACCATTTGGGCAGCTATGGCCTCATTCTAGGCGGAGTGGGTGTGCCTATGCAAATGAGATCAGCACCTGAAGTTTTTTTCCACAACTTGCCACACCTCACCACCAGATGTCAGGGTGGCGCTCATCCTGACTCTGCTTACATAAGTATCACTCAGTTGATTAGATAGGCAATCAATTCCGTGGAAAGCCAATCAACCAAGTATGTAATTCATCAGCTTAGGAGCTATTTTGGCAGTCAGAGATTCAAGTCAAATGCCCATGACAGAAGTCATGTACTGCAGACATGAAGCCAGGACCTATGAGCTAGTAGAGAAGACCCAGAGCAAGAGAGCTAGACAAAAGTGGAAAGAATGTGTGAGGAGGACAGTAAGAGGCAGATGGCAGGTGTACAGAAAAGCATGTTTACACCATTACATACCATTTTGAATTTTGAGGGATGGTGACTTATTTTTAATGTACCAGCATTTTCTTTTTGTCTATTATTGGGTCTTTATTGCTGCTAGGTCACACCAACTGCACCAGCTGTGATATTGATTGTATTGTGTATAACGGCATATATGCCCTGAAGATTATAGGTACACTTCAAGAAGAGGACAATAAATCAACCAGTGTGTTTTCAAGTTGCTAGCTAAAATCTTGGGTCAGACAAGGAGAGTCTTTCCAAATGATATTCCACTATATGGGCAATGAGCCACAGCATCTGAGCAACAGACCCTATCCCAGCCAATTGGACAAGAGCCAGGAAAACAACCCGCTGCACTAATTATCTAGCAGTCAAACAGAGTAACACAACTCAACAGGGAGCCCAGGTCATTCAAGATATATTAAACTGAAAAAGTGAAGAGAGGTTAAGGCTTCAATTAAACAATGACAACAGGATTCCTTTGGAGCACCAAGGTCTTACAAAAATCTTACTATGGTCCAAGTATGCAAAAAGACAGAATAACAGGCAGGTCATCCTTCTAAATAAAAGCTGTACATTTTGTTTATGGAAATAGACAGGAATGTATGCACCATTTCTGGCAATCCCATTGATTAATCTATGCAATTACTCTGCCTCTGTCAGCGGGTGCATTCTTCAAGTTTGTTCTTCTTCTGTGGGAAATGCTTGACCTCTTATTTTGACATGAGGGCTTTCTGAACCACTTTTGTCATCTTACAGAGTATTTATGACCATATCTGTGTGAAATTATTGGATCACATTCTCAGGTCAATTCCATTTCATTTGCAACCTTCCTGGAGTGCAAAGGGAGCAGAAAGCTCATACTTCCCCTGCTGGGTATTCTCACAGTGTAGCAGAGTTGGAGGAAAGATGGCAGAGATGGCTTTAACATCAGCCCCTCCCCTTCAGCAGCCTCTTGTCTAGGAGTGTATTGGAGACATGGCTGGAGTCCAGTGTGGTCTAGCAATCCCAAGATGGCATACAGAACAATGGTACATGCCCATAACCTCACCTCTACCAAGGGTGGAGTTACAGGAGGCTATCACAGAGCATAAAATGAGCTGCACTGGCTGGATCAGAGATATGGCCAAGGAAGCTGAGGCTGCAAACATCCCATGCTCCTGACAGCTTCCACCACTGTTCTAGCCACAATTTAAGTGGCTACCACTGTCTACCCTCCCTTAGGGTGAATATGCCTCTTAAGCACCAGGGGCAAGGCTGGTGAAGGGAGATGTAAATTACACCCTCTTGCATGAGCAACAGTGAATCTGGCCCAAGGATTCTTAACTTACTTCATATCATCAACCAAGGTAGCATTGCCCCAGAAACCACAGTTGTTAGTAAGCAGTGGGAGCTTGTAAATGGTCATTTTATGGGGGCAAATAAAAGTTATGGCTGTTTTATTTTTCTGTTTTAGAAACATCTTTGTGATGGTGAGTTAAAGCATTCTAAATCACTATTTAAGGACCAGGAGGAAATTCTCCTCCCTTACAACTTATAAGAGGGCTGATCTGAAACCAAAAGTACATGAGAGTGGCTCCATTTGTGTTCTAAAAAGGGAGAGGAGAGTGACAGCTTTTCTTTAATGGGTGGAAGCATGTTGCAGGGTGAATGCAAGTCACAGGCATGCAATGGATAAATGGAAACGTGTACAGTTTTTGCAGTCACATGCTTCTAAGAGACACAGCTGGTGATGTAATGTAGCTAAATCCTCACACACTAATTGGTGTCGGCTAGCCAATGAAAATAAAAGAAATCTGAACATTAGCCAGTGACAGAAAATAATGGATATTTATCCCGATGGAATAAACACATAACCTTGGCACTGACACAAGCATCCAGTGTGCTGTATGTTCACAGTTGTATTTTGTCTAGGACGCCACAAAAAAACACAGTAAAATATGGAACCCATATAGGAGGTTGTTTGATCGAGCACTATTGATTCATATAGGCATGCATGTGCATTTAGTGCTCATTAAAGGTGCCAGACTGATGCCCCTGGCAGTTGACATTAACTGTTGCATTCACTGTATAAAGCACAGAAGGGAGGAAAGCCAACTTCTGCATACTGACCTGCCACCAAACCTCAATCTGGATTGGGAGGGGACATTTTTAGGGATAGTTCACGCTCCTTGACAATTAAACCTTTGGCATCAAATGCTAACATGGTGCCAGATCCTTGGTCAGCAGCCAGAAAGCCCACATACCCAGATGAAGTGAGCTGTAGCTCACGAAACTTATGCTCAAATAAATTGGTTACTCTCTAAGGTGCCACTAGTACTCCTTTTCTTTTTGCAGCTACCTGAAGATTTCATGCTGTATGGGGAATCCCCATGTGGCAATGTGTCATACAGCTGGCCCATCATCTCCCACTCTCAGTCCCCAGGACAGGTGGTGTGTCTGGGGAAAATATGAAGGAGGAATGTGGCCAAGGAGCTAATGAGATTTGGTGATCCCCAGCTGCTGGAACAGCTTCTTGGGGCAACTTGGAACAGGCCTGCAGCTGCTCTAAATTGCACTGGGGACTGAGTCAGACCCAGATTTGGTGGCAGGACTATAAACATGCAGCATTAGTGCAAGCTGAGGACACTTTGCTTTTAGGAACTGGAGTGAGACCACCAAGCTCAATTCACATTTATAGCTTCATAGATTCCAAGGTCAGAAAGGACCATTATGATCACCCAGTCAGACCTTCTGCATAACACAGGTCATAGAATTTCACCCAGCAATTCCTGCATCAAGTCCAATAACTTCTGATTGAGTTGGCCCTGTCTTTTGGAATGACATCCAGTCTTCTGATTTGAAGTTTTCAAATGACAGATAATCCACCACACCCCTAGGTAAATTGTTTTAATTGTTAATTACCCTTGCTTGTACACTTTCTTTCCAATCTGAATTTGTCTAGCTTTAGTGCTTAGCCATTATCTCTTGTTATGCCTCTGCTAAATTAAAGACTGCTGTACCATCAGAAATCTTCCTGATTATGATCGAGTCATCTCTTAACCTTCTCTTGGACAAAAGAAATAGATAGATCTGCTTAACTCTCTCACTGTAAAACAGGTTTTCCAGATCTTGAATCATTCTTGTAGCTCTTTACTGAACCCTTTTCAATTTTTTAACATCCTTTTTGAAGTGTGGACACCAGAACTGAACACAGTATTCCAGTAATGATCTCATATGCTATATAGAAAGTTAATAATACCACATCTCTTTTTCTACTCTATATTCCCCCGTTTATATATCCAAGAATCATGTTAGCTCTCTTAATCACTGCATAGGAGCTCACGTTCAGTTGGTTATCCCATCTTAACCCTTAAATCCTTTTCAGAGCCAGTACTTTCCAGGATAGTCTCCTATTCTGTTAAGTGTGACTTATATTCTTAGTTCCTAAATGTATGACCATTCATTTGGCTGAATTACAATGCATGTTATTCAAGAAAGCCCAGCTTACCAGACAGTCCAGACCATCTGTAGAACAGTCCTGTCCTTATCATTGCTTACTACTCCACCAATTTGTGTCATCCATGAACTTAACTAACAATTATTTTATATTTTCCTCCACATCTTTAATAAAAACATTAAATAGCATTGGGCCAAGTAAAGACCCTGGTGGGACCACAATAGAAATTATGATGATGCTTCCCAATTTACAATTACTTCTTGAGATCTATGATGAATATGCCATCCAACAACCACCAGATAATAGTACCTCTTATAAATGAAAGAGGAGGATTTTCCAGTTTTTCCAGAAACTCTTAATGGCTGTCTTAATTCCATTTTCATAGAACATCTGAAGCTCTGCTCTAGAACTGGTTGAAAATTTTACTTAATTTTTATTGTGATTTTTATAAAAAATAAAAGGAAAAATTGAGAATATTTTCACAAAAAAATTATATCCTATTTTTGACCAGCTCTAATCCTCTATATTAAATATGATAATTTATTACTTTCAATAATTCTTACCTCCCTGACAGGGCTATTGTGCTCCTTAGTTCATAAATGTGTATAAAATGCTTCTAGATGGTCAAGTAAAAACTGTCATAGAAGTAGTCACTTCAGTATTATTAGATCACGTGTGACATGTGACCTTGGGGAATTCCAAAAGAAAAACATACACAATCTAAGACAACAGCAACATTCATATAATGCATTTAAATGTCAATCATGATTTAATAAAAACTCTCTTCGTCAGCACAAAGCTAAAAGAGCAAAAATTGCCACCAATTTATTTTCTACAGGAGAACTGAGAAAATACTTAAAACATTCTCTTTTGAGATGGTAATAAAAATTCTTTTTATACAAGAAAGGTAAAATTCAGCATGCTCTCAGAAGCTGGAAAATTCTACAGTCCAAAAGCTATTGAGGTAGATCTATCAATGCTCCAAATTTATATCAGGAAAAACAAAGATGTGAAGGAATTTTCCATATCTACCTTTAAGGACAGCAGTTTCCATGGTTTGGAATCTTAATTGAGTATAGGCTTTACGTAAATTAGAATTTGAAAACTCATTCAAATACTTCAAAAACATGTGTTGTCTTCAAAGTAGAAAACCAACAGAATAATGAAACTTAGAATAATGAATCATAGGCAGATGTTTTGGTTGGGTAATATCGGTCATTCTCTGTTTAAGTAGTTCATTCCATTGATTAAAAGATATCAACAATAAGTGAGTAATAGAAAAACCCAGCTTAGCTATAATAAATTGGAGGGTCTTATACCATGGAAATAAGGAGTACACAGATTGTTCCTCCATATCCTGAAGGCAAAGAGGGGAAATCTATAATCTGGAACAGTACAGATATTAGACCACAATTTAAGAAAAGTAGCACAAGATGTACTACCAACAGAAAAAGCCACCCACCTTGGCTCATAAAGACAAGGCAGGGATAGAAGTTGGGAGAATAAAAGGTCTCCTCACAAATTTTTTTGAATGACTTCTAAGGCCAAAATTTGGCTTCTAAATCAAACTTCAGCCCCTTAGAGCACCTGTGACATTCTTTTAGCATTAAAAATTCTTAGCACTGGGGCAACTCTGTTCTCACCATATAAGCAGGTAAAACACAGCACCCCCTGAGCAAAGCTAAAGGCCTTTTGTTTTAAGTTTTTATGATAAAGGGGACCAACAGCCCGAATGATGAAACTTTATCCCTAAATATATAAAAGCAGACACTTGTTCTACAAGGCAGCCTTTTGTCTTCCATTCCATTTGCAGGGGGTTCTTCCCAAAAATCATGAACTTCATCTTATTATAACTAAAAACTAGCTCTTGAGAAGAAAAATGAGATAAGAGTATGGAGGTCTCTTGGCGTTTGTGATCAAACAACCATATCATTGCCATATTTTTACACCGGGATAGATATACCCTTAATTTGTGTCAGAGACACATTATCTTTCTTTAAAATATCCACCACTTCATTAATATATAAATTTAAAAGAAGAGGCACTAGAAGGCTTCCCTGGTGTACTTCCCTAGAAGTAGAGAAAACAGTACATTCTCCACTGACTTTAGATCTTACCCTTGCCATATTGCCCTGATATAGAGCCTCCAAAATATACAAAAAGCGTAGCTGGATATCCATCCTTCTTAATTTCACCCAAAGTTTGTCTCGGTTAATAGAATCAAATGACATCTTTAGATCTATGAAAGCACCATACAATCTAGTATCCTTAACCACAGTATATTTATAAATCATATAGGATAAAATAAAATAATTATCATTTGTGACTCTACCAGCCCTAAAGCCAGACTCCTCTTCATGTAGTAAATTAGCCTCTAAAGCCCATATTTCAAGTTTAGATAGTAAAAATCTGGAAGAAATTTTCCCTGATACATCTGACAAACTAATAGGTCTGTATAAAGTAGGATTCTTTTGGTCCTCTTTTTTAAAAATAGGAGCTATCACACTAGACTTCCAGCCACACAAAATCTACCCAGTACAATTGATGGCAGTAAACAATTTAGCCAAGCCTGGAGACCCCAAACCAAGATTTCACTGAAAAATTTCAGCAGGGAAATAATCATCCCCTGGGTTTGTTTGTTTTTCGGTCATGGGGCTAAAATAAATGACTAGACTTCCCTATCCATTACTGAAGGCCAGAATGGTAAATCAAAGAAAGAATTCTTCATTTCATCAACTATGGTAGAATTAGATTTTTAAAAAAACTGATTGAAGGGGAATTATTAAAAACCTAGCCAAACTGTGCTATCTGGGCTTCATCGTTAATATGCAGTTCCTCACCTGGAGTATATCTACCAAGCCACCATCTTTCAAAACAGGGAAAAAAAATTTAGTTTTAATTGCTGCTTCGAAATTCTTCCACAAGGAACTAAGACAGTCTTGGGTTTTATAGTATAATACATCTTTATATCTTCTTCTGGCAACTACTAAATTCTGAAGTAAATAAGAAAAGGGATTGTGTTTTACCCTATTAGCTGTGTACACTAGAACAGACTTCTCCACCAAGTCCACATCACACCAAGTGCACTTATATTTGAAAGCATTTTGGGGATAATTAAAAACAAAATCAATTTGTTTACAGACAAGTGGTTGTAAGATCTTTCCAGCAACTCATATGATTCACAAATTTGAGAGGAATTCTTGGAATTAATAATTAGGTCTCTGAAAAATCTAACATCAGAGTCCTGCAATCTCCGTGAGGACTTGTTCTGAATGGCTGGGGTCCATTTTAGTCTTTTACAACCACATTGTTCTAAAGGGATAATTAAGGCATCTTCACCCAACAGAAATAAAATGCTTTCTCAAAAGGGCACTTCATCCATAATTATAGAGAGAAGTCACTATCTAGCCAAGAAAGTATAGAGAAATCCCCATAGAAGAGCCAATTAATTGTACAGAATAATATAATCAATAATACTATCACCATGTAATATAAGTAAAATGCCCTTCTCTATCTCCCTCACTTCTTCCATTTACAGGTATCAGATTAACTTATCTAATAAAGCCTTTAATTTTTGTCCAGAGATGTTAACCACCTGACCTTTAGAGTTTTGAGGGGCAAGTTAAAAAACCTCCTCGATATTTTTTTCCCCTGATACTTAGTTAGTTGGAGTAGCTATTCAACATCAAAGTCTTCCACAATAATGAGTCATGCCATTGGAAATTGAAGCCATACCATATCATTTTGCTCGTCCTGGCATACCCACAATGACTCAGAATAAAAAGGGGGCGGATATGGAGGGAAAATAAACATTTAATACTAAAATTTGGAGGTCAGGCGAAAAAATTTAAAATATTGCCTGAATGTCCAAACACTTTGGGCGTTCAAGCGTAAGGAAACCAAGGTGCCAAATCTTCCTGATGTACAACTCCTTTTTGACTATTGACTTCCTCCTTAGAGAAATAATTAAAAACCCGGAATGATTTCAGAGTCAGCTAACCACGTGTTAGGTAAAAGAATCAAATCACAAGTTTCCAAACATTTAAAAAAAACCTCCTCTTATTTTTATACTCAGATAAATTCGAGGATAAAATACATAAATTGTACTTGCAAAAACTCTCCCTGGATGGAAGCAAAGTAATTGGACAATCTAGTCAAATATAAAATATGGACCCAACTGCCTAACTGTAGGAATTTGATTAATCTCCAAATACCACATTATTCTAATGAGTAATCTGCATGGAGATTGTGAACGTAAGGGTGGAGGGGAATCCTCTTGAAATTCTATCTCAAAGCTCCTATAAGAGCACCATTTTGGGGAAGGGGGAATGGTAAAACTGTTTGGCCTAGAATAAGAGATCAGAGGATCAAACATGGGAGACCCAGTTAAATCAATAGTACAAAAAGTTCTAGAATGTATCTGAGAAAGAGTTGATGTAAACCCTAAAATATATTCTCATAAGTTAAATAATAAGAACCAGCCTCTTCTTGTAGATGCAAAGAATTATATTTTACATTATTTGAGAATGTGCTGTAGAGTAAGGATATTGCAAGAGTGGTTTCTACTCTAGAGATGAAGCCTTAAATGTTTCAGAGCTTTGGAATCTTAACTATTTTCTCACATTCCAAATTCTAGAAACTATATGCCAATAAGAAAATTCTACCTCACAACTCTCATGCACATATTGAGAATAAAGGTGCCTTCTGAACTTAACAGTTAAACGGTGACTAACCTTATTAACCAATAACTGGTTTAGATCAATATCTGTAAGGGTCTGTGTGTCTGAATATAGTCCCCTTGAAAATCTAAAAAATCAACACAGGGACCCAGTTATGTCAAGTATCAGAGGGCCAAATTTTCAGCTTTTTCCAAGACACACATATTTGAAGAATTTCTAAGGGAGGGGGAATTATTCCTGGAAGTATTTAAATCAACAGACAGGATTTTTGAAACCTCAGAGATCCTGTCTATGGTAAACCAAGAAGAAGAGGAGTCAATTTCTCTTCAGTTAGCTTTAGGAACATTAATAAAGCGCTGTATATTCCTACCTTGAGCCAAATTATCTATAATTTTAGATCTTTCTATCTCCAGATTAGATTTAGCTGTGTGTGGGGGTGGAGTGGGGAGGGAATCTAGCTTTCCAGTTAGACCAATCCTCCCATAATCCACCGAACAGAATTTTAAATTCAAAGAGAGTTCTTAATACTCTAACTCCTCCACAAGAGATTTCAACAAAGATAAAACCAATGAAAACTGGGAATCATGAAAAGGAGAGTCATAGTCCATTGAGTCTGATGATACAGGTTAGTAGATCTTGCTTCTACTATTCATAAGTTCTAAGTCTATAAGAGCCTTAGTCTATAAAGATACTCAGTCAATAAAGATACTTCCCTCAGACTTCAAAGTAGCAGGAAAATTAGAACTAGTGTGTGCCACACTCCTGGTGGTGAGGAAGAAAGTTTGCTTCTTGAAGAAGTCAGTTAATTGCAATAGATGAGGATACACAGGTCAAGCTGGCAGGAAGCAAACAATCTCTAAGGCAAATGCCTACATACTTCAGGACCTCTCACAACTGGGGGAAGAGTAGAATAGACCTCTCAGCCTTCAAATCAGGGCCATCCCGCTATTCCCAACACAGTGGGAGAAAGGGCTCCTTCCCAGCTTGTTCCAGCTTATTCGCCACTCAGCAATCACCACTGTGATATTGCTACTTCCTATGGAGGGGAGAGGGTGAGCTCCTCTCCAAATCAATCAACGCCAACCAACTGTTGATTTAAAAGTTCTATTTAAGCTTCACAAATTCCTGTCAGGGAGGAAAGACTCCACACCAGTCAGGCCTCTGTCCAACATAGATGATACGACCACCTTTCACAGCTCCCAGGGAAGACAGCTCCCCACTAGAACTCTCATCTCCACAGTCTTCACCCCTGCAGCAGACTGAGGCCCACTGCACCCGCCACTTCTTTCAAATCTCCAGACTCTCCAAGGCCACAGAGCAACACTACCACATAGAGGAAGCTGTTGCTTATTACCTCAGTAGCACAGACTCCCAGCAGCTCCTCCACTGCTCCCCAGCCCAACAGGTTGGGCTGCTCAGACACTGCTCTCCCTGACCCCCATGGGCAGCTCCTCACTCCGGGTGCTGAGCTCACTGTTAGTGATTGGGTTCACTTCACTCCCAATGACTCATCCAAGATGCCAGTCTTTCATCACAGAAGTACAAAGCATTGTTGTTATTTATTATTACCCATATTATCAAGGGGGAGTGTGAGGTATTGCAGGCACAGGTCGACTCTGATCTCATGTCTATATTGGACCTAAATGGAAGTAATTGTCTGGGTAAAGATTACTCACTTGAATAAGGATGACAAAATGTGCCCTATATTTTGCTAGCTAATTAGAGATCTCTTGGCATTATTTTACATGAAAACAGATTCAAATTTCCCTGCAAAGCAAGTACTTACTAGAAATTTGACAAATGAATAGCACATTTGTCAAACAGCACAATTAGTATCTTTGTTCAGCAAGTAAAAAGATTTCCAGTAGCAACTGGAAAATATTTAGCAACCAGATCTTTGTGAGCATGTGTCCCTAACTGCAGGTAAAGGTTAGAAGTAGGGGTGAGATAGAGGTTTACAAGTGTCATGAGAGCATTCCTGGAATTAGACTCAAAGCCTAATTTTACTCCGAGTGAAGTAAATGGCAAACTTCCCATTGGCTACAATGGTAGCAAGATTGGCCCATCCGTTAAATGTCAAAAGTTGATTCAGCCATTTTTCAGACTTTTCTCAGTTCTTTTGGGTCCTGGAGTGGCGGTGGCAGTTGGATGCTCGCCGTGATGGTAAAGGAAAATATCTCATTGTCATCTCAGGGTTACAAATTTCCACACCAAGTGAATGAAAAAAGCCTCATTTCATTGCATGATGCCTGATTCCATAACTGACAGGTACAATGCTTAGATCACCCTTTTTGATACCTGTAGTAGTAGTAAGTAATAACAGTAATAAATCACCAGCCTAAGTTTTCAAAAGTGATGAGTGATTGTCCATTTTTGGTTGCCCAATTTGAGCCACCTTAAAGGGGCCTAATTCGAGGATAATTAAATTTTCTATCAGTTTTTGACCACTTAATAGAATTAAAAAAAAATTAATATTCCTGCTATAGAATTTTGAAGCCTGATAAAAAAAACTCCATAGATGTTTAGAGTAATTTCTATGGAACCCTTTAGATTTCATCCCTATTAAAATCTCAAAGGACTTTTTCATAAGGATTATCTAAAATTATTGCAAGTATGGCCTTGCTAATTCTGTTAATTTGAATTTGCAGGAGTTAGATCTTGGAGAAATACTTATGATCAGCTGTAATGCAATTATCTTTATATACTGAACATAGACAGTAAATCTTAATCCCTACCAGAATATCTCCAACTAAGAATCACTTTTAGGTGTAGCTATAGCTGTAGCTACAGGTTATACCCACACAAGCAAGCAACATTCCATGACGCCATGTCTTTATAGGTAATTCCATAAAAATCCCCTTTTAACATAATATAAAGGTACTATTTGTCTTTTTAAACAGATTAAAACATTATTAAATGCTTAACAGTTGCTTGTTTTCTTTATAGGTTTCCAAATAATTCAGTCCTTATTTCCGTTTTTGGAATTAGTCAACAGCCAAGACACTCCTTTTGGGTTTGAGTTTCTAAAATACGTTCTATTAGTGTAATTTGGCTGGCTGCATAAACTGGAGTATTTGCACATGTAAATAGTCTCTTAAATGGATAAGCATTCATTTGCCTGTACAATTGTGTGTGAAAATTAGATGTGCAGTTGCTTGCAGATTTTTGTGTGTGCAACTGTAGAAAAGCAAGCTCTTAATAATTTAGAAGAAGAAAATCTAACTGCATGCCAGTTATTTACAATGACTTCTCTCAGGTTACATGTACATGGGATAAATTCATCCACCACCTCTGTGGGTGTGGAAGTCACCTTAAAATGGAAATGGTACAATCCCACTACACAAATCAGGGGAGCTGCACTGGGGGCTCCTTGAATGGTAGCGCATAAGGGTTGATTCAGGGCCATAGCACATTCTGCTATGCAAATCCTTCCAACCCCCCACCATGGAGGGAAGTAGGAGGGTGTGTATACAAATGTGCAGGTTTACTTCAGCCATTTGGTTTAAGGAGATTTTACAGACCTGCTCCATAGACCTGAAGGACACGTCATCTTTCACTCTCTCTTTCTCTCAAAGAAATGCATCTGCCCAGTGTGAGTAAAGTTTGTGTGATTTGGGGGAGACTTGTCTCTGCTGATTGTACTAATGAAAGTGGCTAAGGCTTTGCTTTGCCCTCAGCGTGAGTGTCTTTGCTGTACACACCAGATTTCCCACCAAATACTGAATTTGTTAATTTTAATTCTGTTGTGTCTGATCCTGGAACTAAAACCCAAGCTCTTTAAATTGGTATTAATTGGCAACCAGCAACAATTATTAACCACTAAAGCATCAGGCTACAATAGTCTGTGGAATTAGTTCATAGTTTTAAGGGTCTCTTAAGAGCCAAAGGATTTCCATTCAGCCCACCATCATGGGAGCTGAGTAACTCAAGGTATCACAGTGTGGCCATTGAATTGGAACTGCACATATACCCTGTGAGTTTGATCCCTACCCTTGGGATTCACTTTCAGAGAATGTGTCGTGTGTGTTCCTTGTATTCTTCAGACATTCTCTTTGGAAGTTTTGCCCAGAGACCAAAATTTCTGGTTTAATAGCAAAAATTTAAAGTGCTCAATAATCCACATAATAGATGCTGAATTTATGTTAACAGGCTTGTCAAGGAAATTAGCATTACTTAAATAGAGGGAAATTGAAAGACCAAATAAGCAGTTGGCATTATGTAATCATCCTGAATAAATGAACAGAGTAGATCAAAGGAAAGCAATTTGCAGAGGCATTTGGTCAAGGAGTTCCTGATACACAGTCCCCCTTATATGAGTTGTTTATTACATTTCCAGATTCTTATAACTCTTTTGGTGCAAAGCCAGGGTCTGGCTGGGGGAGGGTTGAGCAGAGAGGGGAAATGTATGTGGGTGTTGGAGGATGCAGATTCAGGAGTGGAGGGGAATAGGGCAAAGTTAAGGTTGCATTGCAGGGGTGTTATGTACCTTAGCTCTGTATGTCCTTCTTTTCAGAGGTTGTGTGTGTAGCTGAAAACATTATGGAAGGGCACCAGGTACCACCAGGCAACCTAAACTCTGTGTTAAAGTTTTTGGTCAATAAATAAAAAAATCAGTAAAAAATTCCACATTTATCTCTCTGCCTCAAATCTTCAGCACATAATCTTCAGTAAAGCTTTAATTTTCTGAGGTGTTTCAAGAAAACTGGTTAATTCGTTTCCAAGTTCTAATCAAATGCATATTAGCTGAGAAGTGACATTCTGAGTCACGTGCTTTTTCAGATCCCTCTAGCTTAAAAACTACAAACTGTGGAAAGTTAAAAGTCAGTAACTAGTGAGAGGGTAGTGGTCTCGCTGGAGTTATGTAACAAATAGTTTAATTACCAGCAAGAAAAAAGTATAGCGTTACTTGTCAGAACTGAATTTTGTGTGTCACAGTTGAGGAATTGAAACAATTTTCTCCATCAGCTACTTCCTTTCTTCAGTGTGGTATGCAGAAGCCTTTTAAAATGGATTAGAAGAGGCATATAAAATTGTCCTTTGACATTGCCACCAGGAATTCTCCCTGCATCCAGAAGCGGGGGATAGTATGGTGCATGGAGGAGCCAGTGAGTTAAGTGGCATATGTGTTGTGTCTGGGATCTTCATAAAAATATAGGCTACTTTGCATAAGACCTACTCATCTGTGTGAAATTTTTCATTTTGGGGGGAAATGGGCCATTTTTCATAAAAGAAAAATTTGTTAAAAGAATTTCAACCCATTCTACTGTTTACCTAACGTGGGAAGCCATGAACCAACTGAATAATTTAATGGAGAGAAGGATCTGCAACAGCAATATCTCCTGTCATGAACAACAGGATTTTCATCAAAGAACCTTGCTGATTTAGGAGTGTAGTAGGGTCCTTGGTGGGATGGGTGGCCGAGTGGTTCGCATTCATTCAGCCAACTGGAAGGGGGGTAGTTGTATGTGAGCCCGGGTCCCCACACTCCACTGGGTCCTGACCTAGGCCCTAGGAGGGTCAGCAGTCTTGACCCCTGGGGAGGGTTGTGGACCATCTGCATTACCTTCCCTGGGTCACTTCCTACCACTGCTCAGTCCCAGATAAGGAGAAAGAAAATATAAAAGGGAAACCAAACCATCTGCCCCAACCAGGCTCAGTATACAGTCCTTGGTATCTCAGGGAGGTGTCTCTATTCCTTTCACAGGAGCCTGCAGGGTAGTCTGCACTCCTCACCATCCTCCACTTTCTGAGGTGGGTTGCTCCCTTTTCAACCCCATCTCCAGTTGGAGCATGCTCTGCAGGGTTGGAGGGGTGGGGCTAGGTGGGCCCAGTATAAAGTCTTTTAACCCCTTCCATCCCAGCGTGGGGTTTGTATACCCCATCACAAGGAGCGCCATTGCTTTCTGGAAGATCCTATTTAAAACATTTTGGAAATTAATGCACAAAAAACCCTGCATTTTGTGTCAGTTAAGGTGTCTCTACAACTAACACAAAACCTAAAAAGCAAGGAACTAAAAAGTTAAGGTTACCAACTAAACATACCCTCTACTCCCCCAGCCACACATACATAACAACTAAGAGAACACCACACAACAGGGAATGCATCACAACCTTAATTCTGCCCCGCTGCTAGTCTTCCTTCATCTCTTCCCCAATTCTACCCACACAAACAGAACAGACTCTTCCCCCACCACACGCACACACACACACTGTTCATTCTACCCAATTCTATGAAACTACACACCCTCAGGTTTGAGGCAGGGGGAACGGGAAGGCTGGGGTGGAGTTAAAGTTGTGGTGCATTCTCTGTGGTGTGTAGTGCTTATGTTAATGGTCTTCATAGATTCATAGATTCCAAGGACAGAAGGGACCACTGTGACCACCTAGCCTGACCGCCTTTATAACACGGTCTCTAGAACCTCTTTGAAAACATTCCAAGAGCATATCTGTAGATTAATAGATAAGTGAACGGTTATGTGCATGTCTCTTGGTGAGGGAGTAGAGGGTGTGTACTGTTACTAGGCTTTTTTCATTTCCTTGTTTTTTAGGTTTTGTGTATACAACAACCTTGACTGACACACAGTGTTTTGTGTATTAATAGAACAGAACGTCCTTCAGTTCCCCTCCTATCTTTACATTCAAGAATACAAACCTGTCATTCCTTTAACCCTGTATGCTTTATCTGTTCACCCTTTCTTTTGTTAGTTATACTTACCAAAGCCCAGATCCTTAAAGGTATTGAGGTGCCTATCTGCCACTGGGTCTAAATACCTTTGAGGATCTGGGCCCAAGTTGCTAGTGCCCTTTGTTTACAAAGAACCCCTCAACCCAACAAAGTAATTTATGACTGGTTGAGCAGTTTCCATGCTGAATATAGGGCTCTGATTGGTTTTGTTATGTTCCCTCCACCTTTGGTCCCAGTTGCCTTTCATTCCATCTCCCCTCCTAGATCCATGTGATATGATGGTGGATCTGGGTAAGTGGTTGGAATTTAAGAGCTATGTCTCCTATGAAATAAAATATGTTCTTTCAAACCAACACATCTGCTGCTTCGAGTTTATTTTATTTCTCATTAATCATGTCAGTTTGTGACGTGAGTTGTTTGACTTTTGAGAGGATTCTGCTGCTGGGAAGATGATGATACATAGAAATGACATTCACAAACTTCTCTGCTTTCCCCAGATGAGACTTTTCTCACAATAATGCAAGAGACTGGGATTCCAGATCTCATTGTCTCTGAAGAAAATAAGAGCTTCCGCTTTACATGACCCAGCACAATGTGTTTCACTTCAGCAAACACTATTTTCTGACAGGAGTGCAGTATCACATCAGTGCAGAATCCCAAAGCCTTAGGGCTGACAGTAGATGGGACTATAAAAAAAATCTGTTGGTGAGTGAACTGCAGTTCAATGATTCAATTCACATTATGCTGAAGCTGAACATTGAAATTCAGTTAGGAAGTCACTGATTCTATCTAAACCCTGGACGCCCTTTTAAGGGAAAATAGTTCAGGTTTTTTAAAAACACCTTGACTGTCTTAAAGTTGACAGATACAGGGCTGCCCTCTGTTAGAACAAACGTAAAATATATGAACAAGTCGTACTGGGCAACTCAGAGACTGTTCAGAAAAAGCCAATCATTGCTCAAGATACGTGCAACTGAAAACTAAAAATAAACATTTAGACCAGGCAGTTAGATGTCTAAATGGACATGTGCACATTTGATTACTGTAGTTGTTTTTTAAATCACAATGAGTGCAAGCACGTATATTTGCACATGCAAACAATTATGAAAATTTGGACCTTAATAATTCAGATTCTCAGCTGGTGTAAACTGGCATAGTTCTAATTACTTTAGTGGAACTCCCCTGATTTACACCGGGGTGAAGATCTGGTCCACTGTGCTTTTCACAGAAAATAAAGAGATTGCCTTAAGTGCAAAACAGACCACAAGCCTAAAGATGCCATCACAGCAGTGCCGCCGCAGTTTCTATTCTAAAGTTCTTATATAGTATTTTTCATACTACCCTAGCACCTTCCAAAATGTTACTATTGTATAGGAGTGGTCTACAGGGGACCTGATTCTCTGCTTCTTCCTGCCCAGGTTCAAGGAGGCCAGGGTCACAGAGCGAGAGGTAGGCTAGCTGTTGTTCTTCGATGGGCTTGAAGATTAGCCTAAGACTTTGAACAAGGTTGAAGAAGCCCTGGTCTTTAATGTAACTGTATTCTAAATGTTGAGATCCACAGGAGCATATGCACAGACCCAGTAATCACTGCTTTCTAGGGCAGCAGTCCTCAAACTGTGGTGCCCAAACCACTTGCCGGTGCTCTGAGGAAAACTGGCTGCTCAAATGTTGCTACCTCCTCATTTCCAATTCCTTTTACATGTATCTTGTGTCTTCATTACAAAGAATCTGCCTCTGCTAGGGGCTGAACCTACAAAAGGGGAGGCACTGAAGAAGTATGAGGCACCCTCACGGACTGATGCCTCTAGTGAGAGAAGATTATGCAGGACAGAGGATGACCAGGGCAGAGAGAGAAGCGTATCCATGGGAGAGAGATGGGGAATGTGAGGAGAGAGAAAGTACAGATGGGAAAGGAAAACTGTTCTTCCACCTGACAAACACATACACTATGTTTCATTAAAACAGTTAACAATGTGAATACTTTCCCAGTATTTGTCCATGTAAGCTACTCTGGTAGGTACTACAGACCCACGTTAGTAAACTCAGGTCCTGAGCCAGTGACCTCAGGGTCTCCTATGCCTGGTCATCAGACCACTCAGCTAGAGGTGCTCAGCCAGTGACATCACAAGGACCATGATGCCCAGAGTGTGATGGGAGACTGGGAGGGGAGATGGTCTGGCTCTGTATAACCATGTGGTCCATAATATGGAAAATGTTGCACACCCCTGTTCGAGGGGTTGCTGGCTCAGTGCCAAGGGCACAGGCACATCTCTAAGACTGAGGATCTACGAGCAATTCTAGAGAGCGGATTTGTTCCTAGCAAAGGAGAGGATGATGGGAGGGGCGGGGCAGGAGAGAGGTGCAAGCACGTCAGACAAGTTAAGTCATTGGAAGCGAAGAGAACATTAACAAGACAACTGGTATAAGGACAGGAACCCCTTACGGTTGCCAGGATTTCTTTTGCTATGTACTATTCAAGGAAGATATTTCTCTGGCCCATGGGAAAAGCGATGTCATTTGAGAAATACCAGGTGTAAGAAATCAAATTGCTTTATTTCATTTGTGCAGACTTGGAAAGGAAGTTCTAAATGTCATTCTTTCCATTCAGATTTTTGTTGAATGGAATAAGACCTTCTTTCTCTTACAGGCTCAGCTAAACACACTGCTGAGATCATGTTATTACGCAGAGCTGTTTCTCAACAAAAGCTACTCCACCAATGAGCTGTTCACATTGCTGCCTTAATACCTAACCCAAATGAACCACAAACATCTAATTTTGACTACTTATCACTAATAACCAATGCCTGAACATGATGCTAGTGGACGCTGAAAATATCTACTATCAGATGAAATGTCTGAACTGAGATTCTGATCATATCCTGTTATTACATACTCCATGGTACTGTTTTTAAGAATATATGTTAACTCTGATGTACTAGCCAATCCAATTTGGATGCAATTTTCTACCTGAAGCTGGTGCACTCAAAAAAGTTCCTTCCAGTTTTATATATAATATTGGTTCTTGGCATTCCTGCTTATAGCTGTATACAATCTGTAATATCTGTGCAACCAGAAGAATCTTTTTAAGTGTGCCAACTTAAATTCTCCCTGCAAATTATTATTCAGTATTTTGTTTTTTCTGTAGTAGAGAATATTCTGGAGACCAAGTTTCCCTGGATGACTTGGTACTGAGGTAAGAGATGCCTTTTTCTTCATTTTCTATCACTCCCCCCACCCCCGTAGCTATGCTGTAGGATATGTGCTACTCTGGAAATTCTGGACCAAAGTCTTTCCAGTAACACTGGTGTAAATCTGGAGTTATATTAATGGAGAGGAATTTAGTCTTTTTTCACCAGTGAATGGACCTGCTACATCTGGTGTCACACAGAAGCTTATTTTAAGGTAAGATACCCTGTGAACATCAGCATAAAATGCAGGACAGGAGGGGAAAGGAAGTAGATATTGTGCTCTGGGGAAGTATGGTGCAGAGAAAGCACTACTGGGTGTATAGTTCATGCTTTTCCAATCTGTCCACTTTCTCTCCTGGCACCCTTTTCAAATGAGGAGTTTGAAAATGTTAAAAACCATGACATGTAACCACTTCTGCAATTCATCGCAAATTCAAAATTGGTTCTGCTTTTACAGGGGTTTTTTACTGATACGGAACCATCTGGAACCAGAAATTGAGGTCATTCTTCAGCAATGCTGTTTTCTTGTTTTGCATGTTGCTTGTAGACAAAATACAGTTTGGAGGAAAATGTAATAAAAACACTAACATTCGGTGGCAGTAGAAAATTTCACAAACATTTTCAACACAACCCTAATTCTCATCTGCTCTCCAGCCATGAGAATATTTCCATTAGGTCCATACCACTATTTGCCAACTGGGGGCGGCAAGGGGATTTGTGTGATGCTTTCCTATCCTCTCCCAAGTGTAGTCATTAACAGCTGCACAATGAATAACAAGTGTGTCTAAACACTACCATACTTTGCACAGGGGAAAATGACTATATCAGGACATACCTTTTTATTGTATTTGTCTTTAGGTGTATTGGCTGCTTCTAAACCAAATGGTGGTGGTGAGATATTTTTTCCCAGTCAAGGGAGCCTTCCTATGATCCTGTTTTTAGAATATATTTGACTAAGTTTGTTGGCTTTTTAAAATTTCTCATGTTGATAGATCCTGGTTGGATGCTGTAGAGCAAGTGACATGGGTCAACTAAAAGCAGAGCAAGTGGGCCTAGGGTTTCCTGAAATGATGACTCTTCATGGGGCAGATGGGAAAGGGGATCTTACCTTGGTAAATCCCCTTTTTCCTCAGTGAGAAATTCTCGTTTGGCCAGTAGGAAAGGATTGCTCATATTCTGGTTGAATAATGCCACAGCCACTGAGAAAACAAATGACACTCTTCATTATATAATGGAGCATTCCCCAGCTTTGATGTGTAGCATCGAGACCTGCTGGGAATTATTCCTGAGCCTGTGGCATGGTACAGATCTTTGCTTTCACATTAGCCCAGAAAATTAGAACCGCTGTGCCAGTAACCTCAACAAAGTCTGTGCCTTGGCTTCAGTCCTGCCAATGACAGGTGCTGAGCCAGAGACTCCAGAAGTTTGGCCATCAAATAAGCCCAACAAGGTAGAGTTGCTGAGGTGTTAAAGTTGACAGTCCCTCAGTTTGCACTTCTGGGAACTACTTACATGGTGCTTTGGGTGAAGGTCCCTCATCTTTGGAACTTGGTTTTTCCCTTTGGTTCAACAGAGCCTGCATTTGCATGAGATAACACAGTGATGGCATCCATGAAAGAACCTAAATAGACCAACAATCAGAGCATGCTGCAAAGCCAATCCAGCCTTTCCTAATGGAGTAGGTTAAGTGGGTGTGGACATCAGAGGCCAGAGTTTTATTATGTCATTTTTCTTATTATGTCAGTCTAGAGTAGACTAAACATTAGAGATAGTCACTATATAAATTAGAAAAATAAAAAATATATAAAAATGTATAGGTACCTTACTTATGGAGAAAGTTATGGTTTTATTGTTTACATTTAAAAAAAAATAAAATCCACATGCTTAGAAGAAAGCCGCAATAACAGTCAGGTGTTCACCACAGGCAGCCAAACACATGTAAATAAGGGCACAAGCAATTTCATGAAGAGGAGAAGCTAATGTTACTTTGGCCACTGCTTCCTTTGCTTACATGGCTACTTACAATTGCTGGAAAATAGAAGGCAGCATGAAATACTTAAGCAATGAGAAAAGGCCATAAAAAGAGCAAGTGTGGAAAGCAGAGTTCCTGAAAACACTGCAACATATTTTTAGTTTGGTTAAGAAAATTTTGGAGAGACAAAACAGCATATTTTTCACAATAACGTGCCTGGGGAAACAATCCTCTTGCACCACACGTTTTCCCCCTCAGAAGTCAATTGCTAAAAACAAAAACTAGAACATTCCTCAGTCTGGAGAAAAGTGGTTAACCTTTCTGAGTGTAAATCATCATCTCCCTCCACCCCATTCCCCTCCCCACCGCCTGCCTCCAAGCCAGAGCACCTGCCTTTGCTTTGTCCGGCTCAGGCTGCACATTAAAGCTACTGATTTTTCCTGAAGATGGAATGCGTCTTCCCTTCAAACTGCCCTGCAGTCAGTACTGTGGGTGGAAAATAACCTGAGAAGTACAGGCTCTGTGAATCTCCACAGGGCAAAGTGATTTCCTAAATTACACATTGCAGACTAGTTTTATCGCTTTAAGAATACAAACCAAAACCTCCCTTGGTTACAAAAACAACGAGGAGCAGGGGCGGCTCTACCAATTTTGCCGCCCCCAGCAGTCGCCACCGAATTGCCGCCGCGCCCGGAAGAGCGGCGGAGCTGCCGCCGAATTGCCGCCGCGGGACACGGACTGCCACCCCATTCTGAATGCCGCCCCAAGCATCTGCTTGGAAAGCTGGTGCCTGGAGTCAGCCCTGACTAGGAGTCCAGTGGCACCTTAAAGACTAACAGATTTACTTGGGCATACTCTTTCGTGGGTAAAAAACCACTTCTTCACTGAAAATTACTGATACAAGAATATGAGGAGATTGTGGGAAATCCACAGAAATGGCACTGAATTAACCATACCAATGGCATAAGCAGCTATATGGCAATATATACCGCCACCACCAAGTAGCTGCCTCTCTCCCTAGCACGGCCACTACTCTCTGAGCTCAGCTCCATGCAACAAAGAGGATGTGAAGAATCGTGGAAGAGTCTAAGAACAGCAACTGTATGCAAAATTTTCCTCTCTGAGAGCTGTGGAACTTACCATGCAAATTGCATCCTAAGTCATTGCTGACCTCTGTGCCTTTACAAACTGTAGAATGTGGGCACATGGCCACGGGCAGGGACAATAGCTATCCTGATGGTGATGGCTATAGTCTGGTCAGACTTTGGCCTATTCTACACCTACAATTTAGGTTGACTTAGCTACATCACTCAGGGCTGTGAAAAACGTCATGCCCTTTTCAGCGTAGTTAGGTTCACTTAACCCCTACAGGTTTCAGAGTAGCAGCCGTGTTAGTCTGTATTTGCAAAAAGAAAAGGGGTTCCAGGGGTGTGTTTGTGCGGATTTGTTCTTGTGCTTTTTCAGGGAGTTTCTTGAGCAAATGCTGTAGTTTCTTTTGGTAACTCTCAGTGGGATCAGAGGGTAATGGCTTGTAGAAAGTGGCGTTGGAGAGCTGCCGAGCAGCCTCTTGTTCATATTCCGACCTATTCATGATGACAACAGCACCTCCTTTGTCAGCCTTTTTGATTATGATGTCAGAACAAATCTGCACAGACACACCCCTGGAACCCCAACCTGGGGTATTCTATCTGCTACCCAAGATCCATAAACCTGGAAATCCTGGGCGCCCCATCATCTCAGGCATTGGCACCCTGACAGCAGGATTGTCTGGCTATGTAGACTCCCTCCTCAGGCCCTATGCTACCAGCACTCCCAGCTATCTTCGAGACACCACTGACTTCCTGAGGAAACTACAATCCATTGGTGATCTTCCTGAAAACACCATCCTGGCCACTATGGATGTAGAAGCCATGTATGTAGAAGCCACGTATGAATGTACACCAACATTCCACACAAAGATGGACTACAGGCCATCAGAAACACTATCCCCAATAATGTCACGGCAAACCTGGTGGCTGAACTTTGTGACTTTGTCCTCACCCATAACTATTTCACATTTGGGGACAATGTATACCTTCAAATCAGCGGCACTGCTATGGATACCCACATGGCCCCACAGCATGCCAACATTTTTATGGCTGACTTAGAACAACGCTTCCTCAGCTCTCGTCCCCTAATGCCCCTACTCTACTTGCGCTATATTGATGACATCTTCATCATCTGGACCCATGGAAAAGAAGCCCTTGAGGAATTCCATCATGATTTCAACAATTTCCATCCCACCATCAACCTCAGCCTGGACCAGTCCACACAAGAGATCCATTTCCTGGACACTACAGTGCTAATAAGCGATGGTCACATAAACACCACCCTATACCGGAAACCTACTGACCGCTATTCCTACCTACATGCCTCCAGCTTTCACCCAGACCACACCACACGATCCATTGTCTACAGCCAAGCTTTACGATACAACCGCATTTGCTCCAACCCCTCAGACAGAGAAAACACCTACAAGATCTCTATCAAGCACTCTTACAACTACAATATCCACCTGCAGAAGTGAAGAAACAGATTGATAGAGCCAGAAGAGTACCCAGAAGTCACCTACTACAGGACAGGCCTAACAAAGAAAATAACAGAACGCCACTAGCCGTCACCTTCAGCCCCCAACTAAAACCTCTCCAACACATTATCAAGGATCTACAACCTATCCTGAAGGATGACCCATCACTCTCACAAATCTTGGGAGACAGGCCGGTCCTTGCCTACAGACAGCCCCCCAACCTGAAGCAAATACTCACCAGCAACCACACACTACACAACAGAACCACTAACCCAGGAACCTATCCTTGCAACAAAGCCCGTTGCCAACTGTGCCCACATATCTATTCAGGGGATACCAACGTAGGGCCTAATCACGTCAGCCACACTATCAGAGGCTCGTTCACCTGCATATCTACCAATGTGATATATGCCATCATGTGCCAGCAATGCCCCTCTGCCATGTACATTGGGCAAACTGGACAGTCTCTACGTAAAAGAATAAATGGACACAAATCAGATGTCAAGAATTATAACATTCATAAACCAGTCGGGGAACACTTCAGTCTCTCTGGTCACTCGATTTCTGATCTCAAAGTGAGTATCCTTCAACAAAAAAACTTCGAAAACAGACTCCAAGGAGAGACTGCTGAATTGGAATTCATTTGCAAATTGGATACAATTAACTTAGGCTTGAATAGAAACTGGGCATGTTTGAGTCATTATACTAAGTGAAACTATTTCCCCTTGTTTATTTCTCCCCCCCTCCCCCCCCACTGTTCCTCAGACGTTCTTGTTAACTCCTGGAAATGTGCTGGAAATGGCCCACCTTGATTATCACTTCAAAAGGTTTTCTTTCCCCCCACCCCACTCTCCTGCTGGTAATAGCTCATCTTAAGGGATCACTCTCCTTACAATGTATATTTTTTCATGGTTTTTTTCATGGTTTGTGTGTATATATAAAATCTCATCACTGTACTTTCCACTTTATGCATCCGATGAAGTGAGCTGTAGCTCACGAAAGCTTATGCTCAAATAAATTGGTTAGTCTCTAAGGTGCCACAAGTCCTCCTTAACCCCTACAGTAGTCACACCTAGATCGACGAAAGAACTCTTCCGTCAACGTAGCTACCACCTCTTGAGGGGGTGGATTTACTACAACGATGGAAAAACCCTTTCCATCACTGGAACCAGCACTACAGCTGTGCCACTGTAATGCTTGTTGTGCAGACATACCCTGAGAGCTGTGGGGAAAGACTTTATTATTCCTGCAGCTCTATATGATCCATAAAACTGAGGGCTTGTCTACACAGGAAAATGTAGCTCCCCATGTGGACACACTTATTCCAGAATAGCCATTTTGCTTTAAATCCACAGTCTACCTTACTCTGGGATAACTTCCCCAAGTAGAGACGCCCTGAGGGTCACACCCCCTCCATTCCATTCTGTTGCCAGTCCTGTCTCCCAGAGAGAAAGATATGGTGAAAAATGTCAGGACCTGGGAATCACAGATCTGCTCTTCTCTTTCATGTTTTTTCATACGATCTCCCCATACATCACTCTATTGTTTCTTATTTTTTATATTTTGTCATTGTCGGAAGGTATTTGTCAAGCTTTACTCACTCTTTAATCTCTGTGTGTGTTAAATATTCCAAGTGGAAACAGAGCTTTGGAAGAACAGCTCTCCCCATTCCCCCTGTGGTTTTTGATGGATGTTTTTCTTCATTTTTTCCTTATTTCACTTCCTAAAATGTGGCTGTTTAGTCCTGTAGTGCTGCCACATACCACTCCATAGATGGATGCAGGGTGGCAGGACATGGAGCCCACACACCACTTTTTGAAAAATTGTCCCTATTTTTACATGATCTTTCATGTTAATAGGAATACATTCCACAATCTAGTTACATGATTAACTACAGCAACATGGAAGTAGAAAAGTAATGGGTATGGGTTAGTTTAATTAAACTAGGTCTTCATACACCCAAATATGTCCTCTCGGGCTCCAGGTCAGCAAAGCACATAAGCACATGCTTACATGTAAATATGTGAGTAAGCCCATTGGTTTCCGCGGGACTACATATGTGCTTAAACTTTAGCATGTGCTTTAGAGCTTCGCTGAAGCAGGGCCTTAATTACTAAGCCATACTGACTGTTATAGCTACTGTATGTCACTTATCAATGTGTATTTTAAAACATAATTCTCTCAGTATGCTGCTAACATTTCCTAACGGGGGAGAGGGTAATACCTATGTCATTTCCAAACATCTGATGTATAGCCACTAGCCAGATATGATGCTTGAGTTAAAGGAATTTGTTAAGCAAGTTTTTTCCCCTTAAATTATCACAATTCGAAACTTGAAGAGATTTGACATCTCCAGGCATTCATGCATCCAAGTTTGGATAGGCAGCTGCCTCCCAAAAGGGATATTATTTATGTCCCAACACATGCACACCTGGAGTGGAGGGGTTGGGGTCACCAACACTGAATAAAATTTTGATCTGAGAGAAGGAAAGTTTAATTCTTCAGATCTGAAAGGATGTGTAAATACAGAGAAAAATCAGAGTATATTCCCCACACAAAAAACTTTAAGGGAAAGTCAAGGTTACAGGTACATATCGGGGGGTTGAGAGTAGAGCTGGGTGAAATTTTTTCAAAAAGTATTCTTTTGTTGTTGAAAAAAGCATTTTTCAGGTAACAAAACTATTAGTCAAATTAGGGTCGAATTCAGCAAAAGGTTTTGGTTGAATTTCTTTTTGAGAGAGTCAAAACTTTTCATTTCAATTATTTTGAAACATTTAAATTGAGCTGTTTTGTTTCAAAACATTTCATTTAGAAAATGTTGAAATGTTTTGACTTTTACTTTTGGCCAATTTCAAAAAAACCAAAAAAAGGCAAAAAACACCCCAAAGGCCAATTCAAAATGAACACTAAAAAAATTCATTGAGTCAAACCAAAACCACAAAAACTAAATTTTGAGTCAACTTCAAATGTTTTAAGTCACCTCAAAATGATTGTGTATGTCTCTGTGTATGTTGTCACTTTCACAAAAAAATTGAGAAACAAAAGACTTTGGTCAAATTGTACCAGAATTTTTTCAGATTGTTTGGTTATGCTCTCCACCCCCCACCCCCAAACAAAAAAATCCATTATTCACTTGGGTCTAATTGAGAGTTTTAAAAAAAGAAAGTTATAAAACCTGGAAACCCAGAGTTGAGGGCCAGATTCTGATCACCTTCATCGAACTGAGATGCACTTATTCCTCATGTAGTCCCACTGAGTCCATAGACTCATAAATACTAAGGCCGGAAGGGACCATTGTGATCATCTAGCCTGACCTCCTGTATAGCACAGGCCATAGACCTTCCCAAAATAATTCCTAGAACAGATCTTTTAGAAAAACATCCAATCTTGATTTTAAAATGGTCAGTGATGGAGAATTCACCACATAACAATGACCATACATAGCCAGCCAGTCAGGGAACCGCACAGACAGCTGCAGCATCACAGGAGCCAGCAAACAGAGCTGTAAACAGGGGAGTTTGTAAGGGGAGTTTGTCTTGTGGTGCTTGTTTGGGGTTTGTGTTTGCTGTGGGTGGTGGTGTTGTGGTGTGGTTTGTTTCCCAGATTAACAGGGTTTAGGTGGGAAGGCTATGACAGATACAGAGGCAGCAGTGGGAGTGACTCATGTAGTGGAAGACACCATGAAGATGACTGGATGTGGAAGCTGCGGTATGTACATGATCCTGGAGCGGGTACCTGGTAAGAGTTTAGTCTGTGTGAAATGCCGCCTGATAGAGCTGATGGAGGGAAAGATCCAAGGTTTGGAGATGCAGGTGGAAAGTCTGGTTGAGTTTAGAAAGGGGTTCAAGCAGATTATGGAGCAAAGACATGAAGTATCTGAAGGGAAAAGCTCAGACTTGCAGATGGAAGCAGGACTGAGGAATTCTGAGGGGAGACTGGGTGAGGAAAGTGGTCAGTGGAAGCATGTGACTAAAAGAACCAGGCAGAGGAAAAGACAGGCTAGTGAAGGAGAAATAGAGCTCAAGAACAGGTTTGCAGAGTTGGAAAATGAAGAAGGGGCACAGCAGGTGGTCACTGAAGGTGGAAGGGCAAGGAAGAAGAGAAGAGCGGATAGTCCTATAGGAAAAGGGGAAGAGTCAATGGAGACTACACTAAATATGAGCCCCAGGAGGACACAGGATGGGTTGAAGAGGATTACAAGGGAGAATAGGAATGGAAAGAACTTGCAGCCAGAGGAAACAGGGGATAGACTGGAGAATAGCACCGTCACCAGGAAAAGGCAGGTCTATGTGATCGGGGACTCTTTACTGAGAAGAATAGACAGGCCTGTAACCAAAGTTGATCCAGAGAATAGAAGGGTATGCTGTCTTCCAGGTGCTAAGATATGGGATGTAGACCTGAGGTTGAAAAGGATCCTAAAGGGAGCGGGAAAGAATCCCCTAATTATCCTTCATGTGGGAACAAATGATACGGCTAGATTCTCGCTGGAAATTATTAAGGGAGACTTTATGCTACGCTGGGGAAGACGCTTAAGGAAATCAAGGCTCAGGTGATCTTTACTGGGATTCTGCCTGTTCCTAGAGAAGGGCAACAAAGGTGTGACAAGATTATGACTATCAACAGATGGCTTAGGCAGTGGTGCTATAAGGAGGGCTTTGGGATGTATGGCCACTGGGAGGCATTCATGGACAGTTCTCTCGGGATGGACCTCATCTGATAGGGAAGGAAATAGACTTCTAGGATGGAGGCTGGCGCAACTGATTAAGAAAGCTTTAAACTAGGAACTTGGGGGAGATGGTTGGGAGATGTTCAGGTTATCTCTATGCCGGATTTTAGCATTGAGAGGGAAGAAAACAAAGTAAGAAAGGATACAGCCGTAGGTAGGAGAATGTATATAAGGAGGAAGGGCAGTGTGGATACCAGTCTAATAGGTTATACTGGCTGAAGAATGACCGTGCCTAATAGGGTACAGAATGTGAGCGAGGCCAAACAGCAAAAATTAAGATGTTTGTACACCAATGCGAGGAGCCTAGGAAACAAAATAGAGGAACTGGAGCTACTGGTTCAGGAAGTGAAACAAGATATTATAGGGATAACAGAAACATGGTGGAATAGTAGTCATGACTGTACTATAGCTATTGAAGGGTATGTGCTGTTTAGGAAAGACCGAAATAAAGATAAAGGTGGTGGAGTAGCATTGTATATCAATGATGAGGTAGAATGTAAAGAAATAAGAAGTGGTGGAATGGATAAGACGGAGTCCGTCTGGGCAAAAATTACATTGTGGAAGAAAACTATTAGAGCCTCCCCTGGGATAGTGCTTGGGGTGTGCTATAGACCGCTGGGATCTAATCTGGATATGGATAGAGCCCTTTTTAATGTGTTTAATGAAGTAAATACTAATGGAAACTGCGTGATCATGGGAGACTTTAACTTCCCAGATATAGACTGGAGGACGAGTGGTAGTAATAATAATAGGGCTCAGATTTTCCTAGATACGATAGCTGATGGATTCCTTCATCAAGTAGTTGCTGAATCAACTAGAGGGGATGCCATTTTAGATTTGGTTTTGGTGAGTAGTGAGGACCTCATAGAAGAAATGGTTGTAGGGGATAATCTTGGTTCAAGTGATCATGAGCTAATTCAGTTCAAACTGAATGGAAAAATAAACAAAAATAAATCGGCAACTAGGGTTTTTGATTTCAAAAGGGCTGACTTTCAAAAATTAAGGAAATTAGTTAGGGAAGTGGATTGGACTGAAGAATTTATGGATCTAAAGGCAGAGGCGGCTTGGGATTACTTTAAATCAAAGCTGCAGAAGTTATCGGAAGCCTGCATCCCAAGAAAGGGGGAAAAATTCATAGGCAGGAGTTGTAGACCAAGCTGGATGAGCAACCATCTCAGAGAGGTGATTAAGAAAAAGCAGAAAGCATACAGGGAGTGGAAGATGGGAGGAATCAGCAAGGAAAGCTACCTTATTGAGGTCAGAACATGTAGGGATAAAGTGAGACAGGCTAAAAGTCAAGTAGAGTTGGACCTTGCAAAGGGAATTAAAACCAACAGTAAAAGGTTCTATAGCCATATAAATAAGAAGAAAAAGAAAGAAGAAGTGGGACAACTAAACACTGAGGATGGAGTGGAGGTCAAGGATAATCTAGGCATGGCCCAATATCTAAACAAATACTTTGCCTCAGTTTTTAATAAGGCTAAAGAGGAGCTTAGGGATAATGGTAGCATGACAAATGGGAATGAGGATATGGGGTAGATATTACCATATCTGAGGTAGAAGCGAAACTCGAACAGCTTAATGGGACTAAATCGGGGGGCCCAGATAATCTTCATCCAAGAATATTAAAGGAATTGGCACACAAAATCGCAAGCCCATTAGCAAGAATTTTTAATGAATCTGTAAACTCAGGGGTTGTACCGTATGATTGGAGAATTGCTAACATAGTTCCTAGTTTTAAGAAAGGGAAAAAAAGTGATCTGGGTAACTACAGGCCTGTTAGTTTGACATCTGTAGTATGCAAGGTCTTGGAAAAAATTTTGAAGGAGAAACTAGTTACGGACATTGAAGTCAATGGTAAATGGGACAAAAAACAACATGGTTTTACAAAAGGTAGATCGTGCCAAACCAACCTGATCTCCTTCTTTGAGAAAGTAACAGATTTTTTTAGACAAAGGAAACACAGTGGATCTAATTTACCTAGATTTCAGTAAGGCGTTTGATACCGTGCAACACGGGGAATTATTAGTTAAATTGGAAAAGATGGGGATCAATATGAAAATTGAAAGGTGGATGTCAAGGTTCCTTCCCCACTCTGAACGCTAGGGTACAGATGTGGGGACCTGCATGAAAAATCTCCTAAGCTTATCTTTACCAGCTTAGGTCAAAACTTCCCCAAGGTACAAAATATTCCACCCTTTGTCCTTGGATTGGCCGCTACCACCATCAAACAAATACTGGTTACTGGGGAAGAGCTGTTTGGAAACGTCTTTCCCCCCAAATACTTCCCAAAACCTTGCACCCCACTTCCTGGACAAGGTTTGGTAAAAAGCCTCACCAATTTGCCTAGGTGACTACAGACCCAGACCCTTGGATCTTAAGAACAATGAACAATCCTCCCAACACTTGCACCCCCCCCTTTCCTGGGAAATGTTGGATAAAAAGCCTCACCAATTTGCATAGGTGACCACAGACCCAAACCCTTGGATCTGAGAACAATGAAAAAGCATTCAGTTTTCTTACAAGAAGACTTTTAATAGAAATAGAAGTAAATAGAAGTAAAGAAATCCCCTCTGTAAAATCAGGATGGTAGATACCTTACAGGGTAATTAGATTCAAAACATAGAGAATCCCTCTAGGCAAAACCTTAAGTTACAAAAAAGATACACAGACAGAAATGGTTATTCTATTCAGCACAATTCTTTTCTCAGCCATTTAAAGAAATCATAATCTAATACATACCTAGCTAGATTACTTACTAAAAGTTCTAAGACTCCATTCCTGGTCTATCCCCGGCAGAAACAGCATATAGACAGACAGAGACCCTTTGTTTCTCTCCCTCCTCCCAGCTTTTGAAAGTATCTTGTCTCCTCATTGGTCATTTTGGTCAGGTGCCAGCGAGGTTACCTTTAGCTTCTTAACCCTTTACAGGTGAGAGGAGCTTTCCCCTGGCCAGGAGGGATTTCAAAGGGGTTTACCCTTCCCTTTATATTTATGACAGTGGATAAGGAATTGGTTAACAGGGAGACTACAGTGGGTCCTACTGAAAGGTGAACTGTCAGGCTGGAGGGAGGTTACCAGTGGAGTTCCTCAGGGATCAGTTTTGGGACCAATCTTATTTAATCTTTTTATTACTGACCTCGGCACAAAAAGTGGGAGTGTGCTAATAAAGTTTGCGGATGATACAAAGCTGGGAGGTATTGCCAATTTAGAGAAGGACCGGGATATCATACAGGAGGATCTGGATGACCTTGTAAACTGGAGTAATAGTAATAGGATGAAATTTAATAGTGAGAAGTGTAAGGTTATGCATTTAGGGATTAATAACAAGAATTTTAGTTATAAGCTGGGGACACATCAATAAGAAGTAACGGAGGAGGAGAAGGACCTTGGAGTATTGGTTGATCACAGGATGACTATGAGCCGCCAATGTGATATGGCCGTGAAAAAAGCTAATGCGGTCTTGGGATGCATCAGGCGAGGTATTTCCAGTAGAGATAAGGAGGTGTTAGTACCGTTATACAAGGCACTGGTGAGACCTCACCTGGAATACTGTGTGCAGTTCTGGACTCCCATGTTTAAGATGGATGAATTCAAACTGGAACAGGTACAGAGAAGGGCTACTAGGATGATCCAAGGAATGGAAAACTTGTCTTATGAAAGGAGACTCAAGGAGCTTGGCTTGTTTAGCCTAACTAAAAGAAGGTTGAGGGGAGATATGATTGCTCTCTATAAATATATCAGAGGGATAAATACCAGAGAGGGAGAGGAATTATTTAAGCTCAGTACCAATGTGGACACAAGAACAAATGGATATAAACTGGTCATTGGGAAGTTTAGACTTGAAATTAGACGAAGGTTTCTAACCATCAGAGGAGTGAAGTTTTGGAATAGCCTTCCAAGGGAAGCAGTGGGGGCAAAAGACTTATCTGGCTTTAAGACTAAACTCGATAAGTTTATGGAGGAGATGGTATGATGGGATAACATGATTTTGGTAATTAATTGATCTTTAAATATTCATGGTAAATAGGCCTAATGACCTGTGATGGGATGTTAGATGGGGTGGGATCTGAGTTACTACAGAAAATTCTTTCCTGGATCTGGCTAGTGAACCTTGCCCATATGCTCAGGGTTTAGCTGATTGCCATATTTGGGGTCGGGAAGGAATTTTCCTCCAGGGCAGATTGGAAGAGGCCCTGGAGGTTTTTTGCCTTCCTCTGTAGCATGGGGCACAGGTCACTTGCTGGAGGATTCTCTGCTCCTTGAAGTCTTTAAACCACGATTTGAGGACTTCAATAGCTCAGACATAGGTGAGAGGTTTTTTGCAGGAGTGGGTGGGTGAGATTCTGTGGCCTGCGTTGTGCAGGAGGTCGGACTAGATGATCATAATGGCTCCTTCTGACCTTAGTATCTATGAATCTATCAATGACCATACATAGTCAGACCAATGGCCCAGCTAGTCCAGTATCCAGTCTTCCAAGAGTGGCCAGGGCAAGGTGCTCAGAGGAAATGAACAGACCAGGGCAATTTATCGAATGATCTATCCCTTGTCATCCAGTCCCAGCTTCTGGCCATTGGAGGGTTAGGGACACCCAGTGCATGGGGTTGCATCCCTAACCATCTAGCTAGGATAAGACAGACTTATCGTCCATGAACTTATCTAATTCTTTTTTTAATCCAGTTATGCCTTTGGCTTTCACAACATCCTCTGGCAATGAGTTCCACAGGTTGACTATGCTTTGTGTGAAGAAGTACTTACTTTTGTTTGTTTTAAACCTGCTGCCTATTAGTTTCATTGGGTAACCCCTGGTTCTTGTGTTATGTGAAGGGGTAAATAACTTCCTAAGTCACTTTCTCCACACCATTCATGATTTTACAGACCTCTATCATATCTCCTCTTAGTCATCTCTTTACTATGCTGAACAGTCCCAGTTTTTTTAATCTCTCCTCCTATGGAAGCTGTTCCATACCCCTAATCATTTTTGTTGCCCTTCTCTGTACTTTTTCCAATTCTAATATATCTTTTTTGAGATGAGGTGACCAAAACTGCACACAGTATTCAAGGTGTAGACATACCATGGATTTATATAGTGGCATTTTGATATTTTCTTCCTTATTATCTATCGCTGTCCTAATGGGACCTAACATTCTGTTTGCTTTTTTGGCTGCTGCTGCACATTGAGCAGATGTTTCCAGAGAATTCTTGATTCTTTTGGTAAATTGTTCCAATGGTTAATTACTCTATTAAAAATTCACACCTTAATTCCAGTCTAAATTTGTCTAGTTTCAACTTCCAGCCATTGGACTGTGTTATGCCTTTCTCTGCCAGATTGAATAGCCCATTATCAAGTGTTTATTCTCCATATAGATACTTGTAGACTAATCAAATCCTTAAACCTCTCTTTGTGAAACTAAATAGATTGAACTCCTTGAGTCTATCACAATAAGGCATGTTTTCTAATCCTTTTATCATTCTCTTGGCTCTTCTCTGACCCCTCTCCAGTTTTTCAACATTCTTCTTGAATTGTGGCCACCAGAACTGGACATATTATTCCAGCAACAGTCGCACCAGTGCCAAGTACAGAGGTAAAATAATCTCTCTACTCTGACTCAACATTCCCCTATTTACACAGACAAGAATTGCATTTCAATGAGACCACTCAGGGAGTAAAGTACTCAAAGACTTCATCTACACTGTGAGGTAAGGGTGTGATTTACAACTCCTGTACACATACTCATGCTAGCTCTCATCTGAGCCAACACACTATAAATTGAACTGTAGCTGCAAGTGTAGCCTGCAAGGTGGGAGAATCCCGGAGCTTGGGCTGCAGCCTGAGCTTGACTATCTACACTACAATTAAACAGCCCTGTGAGCCCAAGCCCTGTGAGCCCATATTGGTTGGCGTGGGCCAGCCACAGGTGTCTAATTGCAGTGTAAGCATACCCGAAGATGCAATTCTCTTTTTCCCCTTACACTCCCAACGTTTCATGGCGATTAGGTCAGCACACCACCTTGCTACATAAACACATTATATTACCATATACCAAGGCAAAAATGCTTGCATTGTCTCAAGGAAACTGTAAGAGGCCAGACATTTCTGAGATTCTAAACAGAATCATGGAACTATTACCCACTGGGTCTAGTTTGTACAGTAGAAAGTGAGCCTATAAACAGAGTATGAGTTTTCTTAGACACTTCATCCAGCCTCAACTGACATGATCCTGGATCTCTCTGATGGTTTGCCCCAGAATGAAGCTATATTGTGCAGCATCACATTTATTTTTATGCTTAATTGCTTGAATGCAACAAAACTTTTCAGGGTCTCCAAGCAGAATACATTTGTCCTGCTGTTTAATATGTCAGATACACCCATCTCAACATGTTACTAAAATGGAATGTTTCATTTATGACAGTAGCTATTAACCCTTCCTTCCCTATTCTTAAATATTCCTTTATCCTTTTCATGGGTGGATAGTGACTTGCAACGTTTTCTTGATATTTTAGTTCATTTAATGTGTTTTAGTTGTTTTGTGTGAAAAATAATCATCAAAGGCTAATAAAGTCAGTCATCAGACTGCAGCCCATCACTCCCTTTGGGATACCAAAGGGCTGATCTGTGCCCTGCAATCAACTCCATGTGCAGCAGTTTGGTTCTCATCATGGGTGAGCAGATCTGCCCATCTGCCACCATGTTCTTTTAGCCAGCTGCCCATACAGGTGCAAACAAAGGTTTAGAGCTGGCCAAAAATTTGAAAACTTTCTTCATAGTTTGACCAGCGCTAGTGAGGTGAATTACTTTGTTTAAACTTTCACATCCCTTACTGAGCTTTTGGATCCTTGTGATCTAATCTATGCCACCTTCAGAGGGCTCCTCAAGAGGGAACCATATTCACCTGCATTGCTAGGCTGTGATAAGCCATTCAGCTTCATGCACATATGATGGGCCAGAGTTTCCAATGGTGTCTATTGCCATAGCTGCAGACAGCTAGTCTGGTTTACACCAGATGAAAATCTGGGGTACGATATGCCTTTGCAAATTATTTTAAAAAAATAAAAAGTCATCAACATCAGCAGAAAGAATATGTATGTGTAACTGTGAATCCTCCTGGCCACCACAGGAGAGGAAAGGCAGTTAGACTCTGAGTCAGAAAAGCATTTAACCACGTGCTTAACCCCTAAGCAAGTGCTTGCAGTTAAGCATGGGTTTAAGTGCTTTCCTGACTACGGATATTTTCCTGAACCAGGGTCTTGATCATCTTCTTTATGTGTCAGACATGTTATTTTTTACATTTTTATTTCCTGTGGATAATGGGGAACTTTTTATGGGAAGACATTAAAAGGACTCAACAGAAATTAAAGTTTCTACATTGGAAATTTTGGAGTAACTTGAGAAATTCAAATGCAGTAAATAACTGATAATACTTAGATACCCATACATTTGTAGATTTTAAGGCCAAAGGGGGCCATTACAATAACCTAGTTTGACCTCTTGCAAAACACAGGCCATACATTTTTACGTAGTAGTTCCTGCACCAAGCACATAACTTGTCCATAAACAACAGGATATGTTTTAAACCTGACAGAGATATGGTGACCAGACAGCAAATGTGAAAAATCGGGACAGGGGGTGAGGGGTAATAGGAGTCTATATAAGAAAAAGACCCAAAAATGGTGACTATCCCTATAAAATTGGGACATCTGGTTACCCTAGACAGAGATGGGTTACGACTGAAAAATCTAAGCAAGGCAGAGACCAGTGATATTCATCTGAGACTCCTAGAGGAAATAAGGAGTGAAATGACTGAGTTATTCACAAAGATCCATATTGTAATCTATCTCTAAATGGAGCAACTATTCCTGGAGAATACAAGCCAGTGAGCTTCTGAGGAGTTAACATTCTTTTAACTCTGATTTTCTTCAGAGAGAGAGTGGAGGATGTTCATCATGTCACAGGATCTGGTCCATAGATTAGGATATCACCAATGAGATGCCTATTTTTTAAGAGCCACAAGTGATCCTGGAAGTTACGGACTGGTGGCAGTCACCTTTGTACCAGGCAACGGTTTGAATCTAATTTAAAACAGAACAGAGTTATACATAGCTAAGTACAGTATAACCATATAGGGTCAAATTCAAAGCAATGAGATATTGAACAAAGGAATACATACTTTCACTGTTCAAATGGATAAAGTTTATGCTTGAAAGTATCCCATTAGAATTTAGTATTTATCAACCCAGAGATCACCCAGAAATTTTTAAATCAACATGGGAACCATAAGAGTTTAACTTTGATATACAGAAATGTGATATATGGTAATATATACCATTATATTAATTATTATTATTATAGTTCTTTGTGGGACTTTTGATTCACTAAGGAATGAATATTATTCAATCTAATGTTTGTTTTTAAAAGGTGCATTTCTGTGTTATTTAAGAAAAATTACATACACACCTTTTATATATAGAGAGAGATAAAAACACTGTTTCTGTGTAAGAAAATTGTGTCCCTATAACTTTCTTTAATTTAATAGAACACTAGGAAAAAGTAATCCAGGAGGATATAATTTACTTGGCTTTTCAAAAGCTGCCAATAAAGTCCCACCATAAAAGCACTAGAAGAGAAAATAAACTACAAGGCAAGAAATAAAGTTGTGCTGTTGACCATTTTTTAATCCACAAAGTTTACCTGAGATCGAAAGAAAGTCTTGTAGTGAACAGCTTATCCTCCGAAAGGAGCAAGGCAACCCTATCATTGGTGGCCCAGCATGTTTGCTGAATGGCCTTTTATTCTTATAAATGTTCATTTGGTTAAAAATTATTGACATTTCCCCATGACTAACTAGGATTGGTTGGCTTAGTTTTTGCCCGTTTTATGCAATAAATAACTCAACGTGAATCAAAATATTAAACTTGAAAAAAAAATTCTGTTGATTCAGTCTAATGTAACAATGATTAATTCAAGTCGACAGCATCTTAAGGTTACAGTCTTTTCTTTCCCTACCTAAATGTATTTTATGTTGATTGAATCGGGTGTTCTAAGTGCCAGGGAGAGATGCATCTCTTTCACAGACATAGTGTAAGGACTTGGCAAGAACTAGGGACTGCATTTAGTTGGTGTGGTGGCAAAAGTACAAACTCACTATTTCATTGCGTATCAAAGAAAAAAGATGAATACATTTATAAAGTTTCAGCCCAGAAAGGACCTTTAGATCTAGTCTGACCTCCTGCATATCATAGACCATTAAATCTCTCTCATTTATCCCTGTATTGAGCCCAGTAACTTATGTTTTGCTAAAGCATATTTTCCAGAAAGGCATCCAGTCTTGAAGACACCAAGAAATGGAGAATTCTCCACTTCCCTTATAGTTTGTTCCAATGATTAATCACCCTCTGTTAAAAAATTGTGCTGTATTTCTAATTTGAGTTTGTCTGGCTTCAATTTCCAGCCATTAGTTCCTGTTATGCCTTTCTTTGCTAGATTAAAGAGCCCTTTAGTACCCTGTATATTCTCCTCAAGATGGTACTTACACACTGTAATCAAGTCACCCCCCAATCTTCTTTTTGATAAGCTAAACACATTGGGTTCCTTAAGTCTCTCCCCTCAAGGCATTCTCTCCAGCCCCCAGATAATTTTTGTGGCTCTTTTCTGTAACCTCTCCAATTTTTCAATATCCTTTTTAAAATGTGGACACCAGAAATGGATGCACTATTACAGTATTCGTCTCACCAGTACCATAGACAAAGGCAAAATCACCTCCCTACTCTTATTCATTACTCCCCTGTTTACGTATCCAAGGGTTGCATTAGTCTTTTTGGCCACAGCCTTTTTGGCCACTAGGAGCTCATGTTCAGGTGCATATCCACTATGACTCCTAGATCCTTTCGAGACTCCCTGCTTTCAGGATAAAGTGCCCCATTCTGTAGGTGTGGCCTGCATTCCTTGCTCCTAGATGCATACCTTTGCATATGGCTGCATTAAAACATATTTTGTTTGACCAGGTCCCGCTTTCCAAGTGGTCCAGATAACTCTGTGGCTACATCTACACTTGGAGCTGGAGGTTTGATTCCCAGATCTAGCAGACATACTTGTAGCGTGCTAAAAATAGTAGCATAGCTGCACGGGCAGGAGCGAGTGACAGTAGGGACTAGGTGTCCCGGGCACAAAACCGCCCAGATCCCCACAGGAACGTGGATTAGGCAGCTAGCCTGAGCCACTACTCACTGCTGCCCATGCAATCATGGCTACCGTAGGATATTTAGTGAACTAGTTTGATGAGAGCTGGTGTGAGTATGTCTACTCGAGCTGGGAATCCCAGCGTATAAGTGTAGACATAGCCTGTATGTGATTTTACATTTCCAGCCAGATCATTGAAGAAAATACTGAATAGCCTAGCACTGATCACTAAGGAATGCCACTAGAAACACCTCCTCCCCACCCCCCAATCAATGATGATTCCCTATTGACAACTACTTTTTGGGAAAACAATGAGCAGTAAAACTTCGGTAGGTAGAAATATTTAGCCACAAGGATTAAGTTGGGCGGGATGGCCCAGCTATAGCCAGGAGAGGAATAGTCATTACATGGGCTTGAAGGGGGCTGGTAGTTGGTGAGGAGGCAATGACATTAGCAAAAAGGGAGTGTAGTATTGACAATATCCAACCCATCCTGGGTGTTTTAATTTCCTGCTTCTTTCAGGACAGAGTGACAAGTATAATTGAGACCTAATGCAGAGGTAGGGCAGAGGAGCATGCAGTGAACATGTGTTTTGTCTGCGTGGGAAGTTGGTAACAAATTATCTGAATTATTTTGGTGTGCATTGTGATTTGACTGTCCTGTACACCATGTAACTTCCCTCTCTTCTTTCAAATCTCCCCTCAAAGCCTTCTCCTTTCAACTACCTTTTCTTCACTTATCTCGCCCCTCCGCCCCCGCCTTGTGTCACGTCAACTCAACTACAGTAAATTTATCTTTTAACAAAGAAACTCACACACTAGGTTTTCAAAAGGAGGTTGGACACAACAAATCCTGCATCTTGGCAGGGGGTTAGTCTAGATGACCCTTGAGGGCCCTTCTAACCTATGGAATGAGGCATTCAGCCCCTCACAGTACTGGGACATTAGATTTTAAGCCTTTGGGCAAAAACCATACACCAGATTCAGAGATAAAGTTAGAGGGAGTATGGGATGATGTAACCTGTAGCCTCTTCCATCCCTTAGAATGACAGTTTCTAGCTTCCCTTGTTTTCCCTTAGATCCAGTGACCTGTTGTGTAACTTGCACCCCACTATACAGCACATCTAAATTTGCCCCACTGTGTTTGTGTGTAAAGTTCCATGCACACTCCTGGCATTGCAGAAATAGTACTATTGTATGAAACCTTGGGTTTAGAAATCTTGCAATTTGTTAATCAGGGCACCCCCTCCCCACCCCTCAGATTTAGCTGTGTTTCTACTCTGTGCCTATCCTTGGCTAGTCTTGCATCAGTCCCTGATCGGCAAGTTCAGCCCATTTCACCTGGCAATCCACACTACTTCTTCCACCTATTGTTAAAAAACACTTCCTTACCTCCACCCCACCACCCTAAAAGGAATCAGCAGCATTATAAAAGTCTTTAAACAAAGGTGTGCAAACCAAAGATTGTTACAGCCATAACTATTGGCGAGGACAGAGAAGGCCCTGTATGTCTTTGAGAGCACTTTAATATGTGCATTATGAGGTATGCATAGCCAAAGGAAATTAGCAAAGGGAATGCCATTTTTCTGCACAAATAAATGATAATTTGATGGGGCTTAGGAACAGTGAAGTGTTGATCACCTATAAAGCACAGTCCATTCACTTTAAATTATTGCGCAGTGTCATTGTCTGGATTAGGTGAGCAAGAATGCAAGGCTGGCTGAACAGATTATTAGTCATGCTGGAAAAAATGCAGCTAATGATTAATATTAACTGAACATTTTAGGAACTTTCTTCGCCATCCTCAGCTTGCTTGAGTTCCAGGAAGTTGAGCAACTTGTGGGCCTAGCATTATTCCTCCAAAAAGTTCCAGGCAGTAGCCATGCTTATAAAGTATTACTAGAAAAGAGGGGAAATACAAATTCATATGAAATATATTCAAATCTTATGATAACAGGGCAGGATGAGAAAATATTCCAAAATTTGGTGGGAAAGGGTGGGAGGTATCTTGCCTTTAGGCTTTTAAGATATGAGTAACAATAATTCATGTTCTCTCTTGATAGCTTTAGTCCCCACTTGGGAAAAAACACATTACATTCCTGTTTTGTGGAAGCCTGACTAAGCTCAGGGAAAGCCTCACACACTGGCTTTCACAGATTCAGGCCATGCAGAAGTGAAGCATAGCGTAATGGCTGATCCGAGCATTGGACTGGGACTCTAGAGATTTGGGCTCAATTCCTAGCTCTGCCACAGACTTTGTGTGTGACCTTGGGCAAGTAAATTAATGTGTCTGTGCCTTACTTCCACATCTGCCGCTTTTAGGTTGGATATCTTTCTCCCACCTTTTGTCTGTCTTGTCTATTGAGACCGTTAGGCCTTTGGGGCAAGGACCATCTCTCCCTAGGTGTTTGTACAGCACCTAGCACAATGGGGCCGCAGTCTTGGCCGGGGACTGTGACAAAGAATAAAGCTCTCCTTCAGTCCCAATATGTAAGTGGTTACTAGCAGCACTCAGGTTCCCAGCCTATCACATGGCTCATCTGGGGTGGGGCTACATAAGGAAGCTGCTGCAGGTGTGTTACCCAAAGGAAAGGTCATGTTCTCTCCCCTCCCAGCTTTCTATAAGGTTGAAAGGCCTCGGATAGCTGTTACAACGTTGTCTGCAGGATTGCCAGCCCCAAGCATTCAAAAATCAGTCCCCCCCACACCCCAAAAAAAATAATGAAAGTGGTTTTAAAAAGGCATGAGATTTTTAAAATACATTTTTGGTTCTTTTTATTTTTATATTATCCACGCATCTGATGAAGTGGGTTTTAGCCCATGAAAGCTTATGCCCAAATATATTGGTTAGTCTCTAAGGTGCCACAAGTACTCCTCGTTCTTTTTACAATAATGGCAATGTTCTTATCCCAGGTTTATAGCAGTGATGTTGTAGACTGCTGGCTTGTACAAACCAATTAGTTTCTTCTATGGTCCACTGTGAGAGTGAAGTGTCCTTAATGGGCAATCAAGCTTGAATAGTCCATTCACATTGTGCTGGTGAGACTGGACTTAAACACCTGGGTGTTATCCTAGGAACAAACACAATGGTGATACAAGTACATAGCCAATATTCATAACTTCAGATACAAAATGATACATGCATATAAATAGGATAATGATACTTAGCAAATCATAACTTTTCCATTGACACCTTACATGACATACTTTGAACAAGGTCTGTTGCAATTGCCAAACAGTGGCAATATCATTGATATAAATGGTCACATTTCAATCATACAGCACCACACCTGGTCTACACCTAAAAGTTAGATTGAGATAGCTATGTCAGTTAGGGGTGTGAAAAAACACCCCCGAGCGCCATGCCTATGCTGACCTAGCCTCAGAGTAGACACAGCTATGTCAACAGGAGAATGCGTCTGTCAATTTAGATTCCGTCACTTGGGGAGGTAGTGTTCCTACGCCAACAGAAATACCCCTTCCATCAGTATACGCTATGACTACACTACAGGGTTATAAGAACCTAGCTACAGGAATCTAGCTATGCTGGTATATTCTCCGTAGTGCAGACATACCCACAGAAAACAAAACTTACTACAGTCTCCAGACTTAGACCTACACGCCAGAGACTATGCCGGCATAAACCTGTAGTGTAGACACAGCCTACAGCAATGGAAAGTTTTCCCCCCATCAGTGTAGGAACACCACCTCTATGAACGAAGTTTGCTTCCATAGATGTAGCTTGCTTCCATCAATATAGATGCATCTACATTGGGGTTTAGGTCGGCACAGCTGTGTTGGTCAGGGATGTGGTTTTTTCACACCTCTTACCAATGTAGCTATGTTGGTCTAACTTTGCTGTGTAGATCAACCCTAATTATGAGTAAAAAAGCGAATCTGACTCATCTATTTGCATTCTCCAAACCAAGACATTCAAATAGCAAGCCACCAGCAGTAAAGGTGCAAACAACTGTATTACATTGAACAACAAGATTGATATGATACTTTTACTACAAGTAAACATATTCAGCTTTGTCGGAACTGTATTAGTGACCGTGTTTTCTGGGGAAGAAGGGGTAGAAATAACCAAAAGAGGCAATCCAAAAAACCAGTGGGGGCCGACCTTATGTTCCTTGCCACACAGCATGACAGAGTGGGAGATTATTATGTGTAATGCAGCAGTTAGTGCAGAATTAAGTTGCCAAGCCAACAGACAAAGAGATTAATGTTTTCTTAGAACTGGACTCTTCCAGAGATTTCATACAGACAAGAACATTGTGAAATAGTATTCTCTGTCTACTTGTTCCAGTTCTCTGATGCTATTATGGAAGGCCTGTGTAATGATCACATCAGCTCAGAGATTAGTGTACAAACACCTCTGGAGGCTTTAACTGCCATTGCTTAGGTAACAACAATAAAATTAAAAGTTTTATATTGTATTTGCTAAATGGCTATCGCAGGTCTGTAACGACTAAATAATGAAAACACTGTCAACCACACAAATATCTTTCTTAAATCTAGGCAGAGTGGTGGGGATTGTAATCCAGATTGAGACACTTTATTCATTGTATCAGGGGCATGGCTGCAGTCATATCTGTGTGGGAGAATTCCCAAACTTGCATCAATGTAGCAGTAGCACATTTTTTAGCATTAGATGAAAATAAATCTTTTCTTCATCCAAAGTAAAAAATAAATATATATCCAAGGTCTGTAGCATTTTGGGTCAGACATTTTCTCTACCATTGCATGCTGACAATCAGTATTGGCCTGACTCAAAGGCTACAGAAGTGAGAGTCTTTCTATACCCTTCAAAGGGCTTAAGGTCAGAAGCCATCTCTGGTTTCCTGCATTCTGCTTTCTTTGTACATTTCTTTCTCCAGCCCTCCTCCTTGCACTCCTTTTTACATGTTTTACATTCTATATGATCTTTCATTCCTTTCCCTCCCCTCCCTCACCTTTAGGTGAATGTTTTCCTTCATCTTTCTATCCCTCTTTCGAAGGTTATGTTCCAAGAAGTAACTTGTTACAGAATAGATCTGATCCCTGTGTGTGTGTTCCAAATCAGATTTGTTTAGTTTACTTACAAATACATGTTTTATGACTCCAATCGAGGCTATCTAGAAGTGTTACTGGCCCATAAGAGCAATGAAGCTATTTTCCAGCAGTAGCCAACTGAGAGATGACTAACTGAAAGGGTCCTTAAATAACTATTTTAAATGTGATCAATCCCCCACCAAAAGCATCACAGGGATTGAAAGAGGGGTGTGTTTGTTCTCCCTCTTCTGCTTCTCTAAAATAGGGATAATAGTTCCTTTTGCCTCTCCCTGCCCACCCCCCTTGATCTCTCTTGTCTATTTGGGCCCCAACCCTGCAAATATTTACATACAAAGCGATTCCATTGAATTAAACAAGCTTATTCATGTGCATGAATGCAAACACACCAACTTATTTGCAGGATTGGGCTCTTAGACTAAGTTCTTTGAGGCAGGGACTCTCTCTTGCTATGTGGCTGTACTATGCCTATCACAATGGGGTCCCAGTCTCTGCTGAGGATTTCAGGTGCTACCATATTACAAAATAATTAATTTTTTTAAGGGATAAAATTTCACCCAGAACAGTTCTACAGTTTTGATTAGTGTATGGCATTTGGGATGATTATTACTTTGAAAAGCACCTGAGGGCTGTGAGTCACTAGGGTGACCAGATATCCCGATTTTATAGGGAAAGTCCAGATATTTGGGGCTTTTTCTTACATAGGAGCCTATTACCCCCCACCCTCTGTCCTGATTTTTCACACTTGCTATCTGGTCACCTGTCACCTTGTTACCACCTGCCTCCAGTGTGAGGGAGTCAAGCCTGTAATATCTGGGTGTTAGCTCCCTAGCACCACCAGCCTGCTCAACTACTCTCCCCTGGGCTATGGCAGCCCTGTGTTTGCCTTGCAGGTTGATAACAGATGCATCCCAGCCCCAAGTCCCTTCAAAATATCCCCCTGTAGTATCCAGTCCCTGATCACCAGATACTCACCGAAATCCCAGATCTTCTGTTCTCAAAGGAACAGCATACCACGTCTTACCAGTTTCACCTTAAATCCGTACGCCTGTATTATGCACAGCACTTGAGTTCAGATATAAAAGGAAATTTATTTAAGAAAGGCTAAAGATTCAGATACACTGAGAATTTGAGCTATTTAAGAGATGGGAACAAATGGTTACATATAAAACACCATGGCATGCATTTTAAAGCTTAAATTTAAACAACCAGTTATTCTCCTCTCTAAAGAAGTTTTCCTCACCCAAAGTTCTGTTCCGTGTTTTCAACCAAGCCTGGTTGAGATCCCTTTTTCATGAAGCAAACTTGCTGTCAGTTTACTTACAAGATGAAGGATGCCAGGGAGTCTTTTTACACCCCCAAATATAGCAGAACAGATCTTTGATGTTCACCTCCAGACAGGGCTCCCTCTTCCCCTTCCCACCAGCTGTTTACCCTTCCTGTTAGTTTTCTTCTGAAGTCTCTGCCAGCTCTTCATTTCCATTTGACTTAGAATGTTAATAGACATACTCTACACGATGGTCCCCCCCCAGAGATAAGTGTCTCCTACCCAAACTCCTCCCATCTGGAAAACTTTGTCTCAGGACCTGCTATTTTTGCATATAATGTGTAGTGTAGATATACATAACTCCTCACACATTCTCCATACATACAGCTCACCATGGTTATGACCACCAGTGTGATACAGGTTTTCATTAGAGATCTTATATTACATTCTTTTGGTGAATGCAGGGGATCTCTATACCCCTATATACTCCAGTGCCTTCTGCCAGTTGGCAACTAGACGTTCCATAATAGTTCTACAGTTTTGATTTGTTTATGCAACTTTGGGCAATTATTGCTTTGAAAAGCACCACAGAACTATGAATTATCTTTCTTGGCTGACACTAAATAACCACATCCTTAGAAAGCCACCAGGCAAAAGTCTGCCAGTGTCCCGTAAGTGAAGATGCACTGAAATCTCATGTATAACAAACTATACCCACCACAAATACCAAAATCTATTTCTTATAAATACTCAACCCACTAATTGTCCCCCAAATCCAAGTCAGATGTCGGCTATGCAAGTTAGCTTTGCTACTAGCCAAAGCAAGATTTTTGGGCACAGCTTTTCAGCCAGGGAAGAGAAAATTTGGTTGGAAACAAACATTAGATAGCCAGAAAACAAATGAGGGTTAAATAAAGCTTACGTCTTTGCAGTGTGAGTACAGATAAACCCTAGCATTTTAGCTGGAGGCACTGTAAGTTCTGAGCACTAGTATTGGTGTTGTGGTCCTGCCTGTACGTTGTGGCACCTGGGTCAGGAAACACTCCTACCTGCAGGGAGTGGGGGAGTTCTACCCTGACTCTGGATAACCTTCAGAAGGAGTCTCTGGACTGAGGATTGAAACTTCTCCATTTTATAATGAACATGTCTAATTTTCATCAGCCAGTTTGCATCTAGAGTGTTCCATCCACCCGATCATTTAATTCGCTGCTTCCCCTCCCCTATTTCATTTTCACTTGCTGCCCACGTGATGTCTGCACATATATGTACATCCCATCATACTTACTGTCCTCACACCCTGTCCCCCAAACCCATCTGTTGCCCTGTTGTCAGATGTGAAGTGAGGGGACATTAGTTTCATGTGACAAAGCCCCATCCAGCTACCTTACAGCATTTTGTATCAGGATCACTTACAGTGATGTCATGAAAACAGATACAGCCAAATGGTCTTGGTCAAGTCTGCAAAACAAACTCTGGCCTTATGGTCACTCCATCAATATTTTCCAGTCTCTGTTACCAATGGACAATGTGATTTTTATTTTTCTAAGCTAATTGAGTGCTGTTGTGATCCCTAGAGACTGAAGTTTTCTAGATAAAACATGGTCACCAGCAGAGCGACCTTCCCTTCACCTCTCAGCTAATGAGATACTAATGCTAACCTCTACTGGTAAGAGGGTAGTTCAGTATCTATTTCCATGTCATCATTGACCTTTCTGGTAAGAATGCAAACAGAGTTGCCAGTTAATGTTGTTTATGTCTTTCCACGGTGTCACCTCTGGGTCAAAAATCAGCCGTGTCAGAAGAACTAAACTCATGGCTATTAAGAAGCTAGTTTCTTTAGAATAACTTCACAGCCGTCACTCAAGCTCACACAATTTCCATCCTCACTCTAATAATTCTTAGGGGTTGGAATACGATGTGGACATAAGTGATCATCAAAAATCCATTAGCTGGTTCCAACCCCACACAACTTCCAAAAATTGTTTGTCCTTATACGAGGCATGCCTTTCAATTGCCATTTTGCTATCATAACATTTCCTTTACTTAGCAATACATTTCCATCATGTTCTTTACGTGATCATCAGAAACTTCAGCTTTTACCAATTAGCTTCAGCTACCAACTTCAGAGCCATTAAACCCATTCTACAGGATTAAGTGAGAAGAGAAAACAAGCTATGTGGCTGTAATATAGGGTGCCTAGTAAGATGCAAACTGTCATTTTATGTGGTACTGAGAGTTATTAACCAAATTGTCCATCCTGAGAAGTCCTATTACTATTATCATTACCAAATGTGCAATTAAAGACAATGAGACAAATTCTTCTTGCAGTTACACTGGTACAAACACACTGGGCTGTAACGAAGTCAGAGCAGCGTAAAGTAGATCAGCATTTGGCCAAATGGCAGTTGTGTCCAGATAACAGACCAAAACTGGACCCAATAGCTGTAATTTTAATTAAAAAAAAATATTTTCGCAATTTAAGGGAGGGACAAAGATATCGGAAGTGGGGAGCACATGCTTGGCCATCTTCCTGGTTCTTGATTTAGTACAGCCATGTTACAATGTGGAATATCTAACTGAAGAGCTTCTAAAAATTATTTTTTTTAAAGAATGGTGATGAAGACAGATAAACCTAGCATTCTGGTAGAAAACTGATATATTGGGAGTTTGAAGTAAAAAAAAAAAAAAGCTTTTTTAAATCCTCCAGACCAAATTCTGCTCTCATTTTTGCTGGTGTAAAGACAGATAGTTGTGGGGTAATGGAGAGCAGATTCAGTTCAATACAGTATGTTAAAACAATCACTCGCTAAAGCCCAGGAGAAATAAAGCTAAAATTAATATAATTACAAAGTAACGTAACAGTCAATGGAAACTGGAAAGCAGCTGATAGCTTGTAGGGCTGCAGTTAACATGACAGACAATACAGAACAAATATTTGGTTGACATTACATAAATAATGAATATATTTTAGATTAGTGTGCTGGCCTGGAATAACTTTTCCTGACTATAATTTAGCCTAACAGTATCAGTTGACATATCATCTATTTGCTTTGGCTCTCTAGGTTTACTGCTGATGACATCATGGTGGAAGTTGGACTGCATTATGTTTGCAAGGGTGAATGTTATGGCACCCAGTACATTTGCCTATTTTTTGATCTGCCTACACATCTGACTACATTTAAAGAAGCTGCTATGCAGTGAGAACAATGGCTATGTGTCCTACTCATCTCTTGAAGTTGCTAGGGATAAAGGAACTGGTATGATTAAAATAAGGGTTCACACATATCTTTATAAAAAGAAAAGGAGTACTTGTGGCACCTTAGAGACTAACCAATTTATTTGAGCATAAGCTTTCGTGAGCTACAGCTCACTTCATCGGATGCATACTGTGGAAAGTATAGAAGATCTTTTTATACACACAAAGCATGAAAAAATGGGTGTTCACCACTACAAAAGGTTTTCTCTCTCCCCACCCCACTCTCCTGCTGGTAATAGCTTATCTAAAGTGATCACTCTCCTTACAATGTGTATGATAATCAAGTTGGGCCATTTCCAGCACAAATCCAGGTTTCCCCCCACACACACACACACACACAAACCCACTCTCCTGCTGGTAATAGCTTATCTAAAGTGATCACTCTCCTTATAATGTGTATGATAATCAAGGTGGGCCATTTCCAGCACAAATCCAGGGTTTAACAAGAACGTCTGGGGGGGGGAGGAAAAAACAAGGGGAAATAGGTTACCTTGCATAATGACTTAGCCACTCCCAGTCTGTATTCAAGCCTAAGTTAATTGTATCCAATTTGCAAATGAATTCCAATTCAACAGTCTCTCGCTGGGGTCTGGTTTTGAAGTATTTTTGTTGTAATATCGCAACTTTCATGTCTGTAATCGCGTGACCAGAGAGATTGAAGTGTTCTCCGACTGGTTTATGAATGTTATAATTCTTGACATCTGATTTGTGTCCATTTATTCTTTTACGTAGAGACAGTCCAGTTTGACCAATGGACATGGCAGAGGGGCATTGCTGGCACATGATGGCATATATCACATTGGTGGATGTGCAGGTGTACGAGCCTCTGATAGTGTGGCTTCTTTTCCATGGGTCCAGATGATGAAGATGTCATCAATATAGCGCAAGTAGAGTAGGGGCATTAGGGGAGGAGAGCTGAGGAAGCGTTGTTCTAAGTCAGCCATAAAAATGTTGGCATACTGTGGGGCCATGCGGGAACCCATAGCAGTGCCGCTGATTTGAAGGTATACATTGTCTCCAAATGTAAAATAGTTATGGGTAAGGATGTGACCACTATGGATGTAGAAGCCCTCTACACCAACATTCCACACAAAGATGGACTACAAGCCGTCAAGAACACTATCCCCGATAATGTCACGGCTAACCTGGTGGCTGAACTTTGTGACTTTGTCACACAACAGAACCACCACTAACCCAGGAACCTATCCTTGCAACAAAGCCCGTTGCCAACTGTGCCCACATATCTATTTAGGGGACACCATCACAGGGCCTAATAACATCAGCCACACTATCAGAGGCTCGTTCACCTGCACATCCACCAATGTGATATATGCCATCATGTGCCAGCAATGCCCCTCTGCCATGTACATTGGTCAAACTGGACAGTCTCTACGTAAAAGAATAAATGGACACAAATCAGATGTCAAGAATGATAACATTCATAAACCAGTCGGAGAACACTTCAATCTCTCTGGTCATGCGATTACAGACATGAAAGTTGTGATATTACAACAAAAAAACTTCAAAACCAGACTCCAGTGAGAGACTGTTGAATTGGAATTCATTTGCAAATTGGATACAGTTAACTTAGGCTTGAATACAGACTGGGAGTGGCTAAGTCATTATGCAAGGTAACCTATTTCCCCTTGTTTTTTCCTCCCCCCCCCCCCCCCCCGACGTTCTTGTTAAACCCTGGATTTGTGCTGGAAATGGCCCAACTTGATTATCATACACATTGTAAGGAGAGTGATCACTTTAGATAAGCTATTACCAGCAGTAGAGTGGGGTGGGGGGAGAGAAAACCTTTTGTAGTGGTAAACACCCATTTTTTTCATGCTTTATGTGTATAAAAAGATCTTCTATACTTTCCACAGTATGCATCCGATGAAGTGAGCTGTAGCTCACGAAAGCTTATGCTCAAATAAATTGGTTAGTCTCTAAGGTGCCACAAGTACTCCTTTTCTTTTTGCGAATACAGACTAACACGGCTGTTACTCTGAAACCTGACATATCTTTATGAATATTATCCTATTTTGACTTTTTTCTTTTCCCATGCTTCTGTACTCTGTATTCTAGCTGGAAGTACATTTGCAAGTGCTCAAAATCCTGTGCATTTAAACCTTGTTCTTGCAAGATTTCCAACCCAGTTTTGCAGAACCAAGCCATCTTGAGAAGGTCAGCATCAGCTTCCAAACTTTTCAGGTTCTTATTCTAAATCAAACTCAGAAAACTTTAAGAGGTGTTTAACATTGATGTGGTGCCCAAATGAAAGAAATTCTTTACTTGAGTCAGAAGTTTTTTGGTTGATTTTTTATGCCATCTTCTTCTTTGCACAAATACCACCAGACTTTTTCCTTCATCACTTGCTAGATAATAATCTCTTCCATAGCATTGTTCAAATGGATAATAATTTGGATTTATACTCAACAGTGCTCCGTTGTCTTGTTCCCTCCTTAGTCTTCTGTTTCTAGCTCCTACCATTGCTTCATGATACATCCACTTCTTCCCATTATTTTTAACAGTGTGGCACAGTTTACTAACCGTACATTTAAGTTTTTGGAGATGATGAAAACAAAAATAGCATTTGTCCAAGTTATTCCTGTTAAACAGTTTCATTGTTGTGTACTGAAGACTCACAGGTAAGTTTTTAGGTAGAGTTACCTTATATATTGCACTGAGATTGCTCCCCTGCAAAGAATCCCTGAAACACATGCAGATGAGTATGGCAATACGAAGTAAAAGAAAATGTTGTGGGTACTTTAATTTGCTTTCTTTAATAATTCCAAAGCCATCAATCTTCTGCTCTGCTATTAACTCTAATAATCATCTAATGAGTCAGTTTAAACAAAATGTTCTTACAACTGTTCAGTTATGCCGCAACGTTCCCAAAACTCTGTTCCCTAATGCACACTGAAATGCAACATGTCCATGTTATTTTTTGGACAGGAACCCTTCTCTCAAATTACAGGACTACAAGACATCAGAGAGTTGACTAAGACAAACCCTGGGACTGAACAACACTACCAAGCTATGGAGGGGTTGGGATCCAGGTCTAGATCACAGCTTCACATCTGCTCCTTAAAATGAGCCAGACCAAAACCCCCATCCCAAACTTTACAACTTGGGCTACTCCCTGAGACATTTACATAGAGATAGACTGCATCTTCTAGTAGCAGCTTTTATTTCCACTATAAAATTGTTTACAACTCAGGGAATGGCAAAGAGAGCCTCAGATCAGACTATGGGAATTAGTGGTCCAGCCCCAGATCTCTTCCTGAGGATTTTCGTCACTGTTTGCTTTCAAGGTTCTGAAGACAATTTGCAGTTCTGGGCTAAGGGTAAAATTCACTCCCATGCAAAGTGCCATTCATCACTTCAGAATCCTTTGAGTTCCTCCCCAAATTCGTAAAGAAAATACTTCCCTTCCCATTTTAAGGAAGGAGTGTTGTCAAGAATTCAGAAGCCTGGCCCAAAGGTCTGAGCACAGCACTGGAAGCCAGGCACTCTGTGTGACAGACTGATAAGATCCTGCAATATCCTGGACCAACCTTATGGAATTCAGAAACTTTGTTGAAATAAGTTAAACCTCACTGAGTTAGGTTTGGTACCTTTGGGTCCATTGCATTAAGAATGCAATTTGTGTATGTGTTTTTGTGGCATTGTATGTAACTCCTCTAGTAGCAGGGGGATGTAAGTGTAATCCCCGCCCCACCCCCTGATTATCAGCTCTTTGCAACCACCCCACTGGAGAGGTGTACATACCCTAGTTAAAACTGGATTCTCCAGGGATCAACAGACAAAGAAAGCATTTGTGGATAAATAGCCTGGTTTTAAACAGGCTCAGGGCCTTCTTCCTGATCCAGTGATGGACAGGGACCCCTGGTCCAGGGGGTCCTGAAACCCTTAAGGAAGAATTGGAAGGGCTGGGCCTACTGGGGCCCCATACAGCTATGTGTTTGTTCTGAGCTGAAGCTGTCATAAAAATGGAAATGACAAGGAAACCCCTGGGGTGGGGTTAGAGCCTGGTGATCTCTGGTAAGCCTATTAGCTTGTGTGTAAGCTCTTCTGTTGTTCTTAAAGTTTTCTCTGCAACGTTTTATCTTAAAAATAAAATATACTTGCAGAGAAAGAGCTCCATGGTATCTATAGCTGAGGGCAGTCACACTGTTAACCATCTCGGAAGAGAAAGCAAGCAGATGCAGGGAACTGTGCAGCTTGGAAATACCCCAGTTAGAAGGGAGAGAGACGCAGGTCTCTGTACAAGAAAGGCAACAGCTGGGGAGCTGGAAGCCTTGCTGGGCGTACAGGTGCAGCTACCCTGAACTGTGAAACTCTTGAGTTATAAATCTCACATTGGCTAGCCCTCTAGCCTTTGGCAAGTTACACTAGCATCTCTTCCTCAGTCTCCCTAGCTGTAAAATGGGAATATTATAGTAGAACTCCTGTTTGGCAGCCGCACTCTCTCGATTCCCCAGATCTCATTTTCTTATGAACCATCAACTTCTGTCCTTGTTCTCATGAACTGCCTGATTTTCTGAACTCCTAATTCCCCACCCCAAATGAAAAAATGTTCTGCCTCCAGTTCCCCCAGAGTTCATATCCCCCATTCTTGGACTCCCCTGTCTCCCCATGGTAAACTGTTCTGCAGGAAATACTGCAATAACCTCTACAGTCACTGCATGGTGGAAGACAGAAGCAGGATCCATGGAAGGCCAACCAGTGGGGGGAAGTTCATTGGGCAACTGGGCAGGCCCCACCCACAATACTATTAAAGGCTAAAAAGAGAACAGGACTCCTCCAAGTTTATATCAACAATACCAGCATTATTTTTAAAGATCAGGAGCAAACACAGTTACCCACAATAGCTATTAGGTACCAGCATCAGACAACAGGTAGTTCTAGTGCATTGGTGGTCATGGAATAAAAAATAAATAAATAAATGAAGGAAGAATTGCAAAGTGACATTTAATTTTTTCCATTATGATGAAACAAGCCTAGGTTTTCTGTAGCTTTAAGCAATGGCAGATTTGCAAGTCCTCCAAACAGTTTTCACTGTTGCACTTAGCAACAATCCACCAAAATCAAGGTGATAAAAACAGCTGCAAAATTTTGCTTTTCTTTTTCCATAATATTTCTCCCATAAGAGATTCGGAAACTCATGATAGACCCGACTAATTTGCAAACCTCTTGCATACCAGATAGCTCAGAAGGTAGAAGATATTATAAATTCACTTTAGAAGCAAGGTACCGCTGGACCCATTGGCTAAAACCTAATCCTAACCAGTCCCCTTGAGCAAGAACTGTTAAATTTCAGAACTAGACAAAGATAAATATGAGTGCACACTAAGGCGATTAACATCATATACTTTTCAAGGCTCGCTGTGCTGTCCTGCATATTCCAGACTGGAAAGCTACATTCTTCACAGAAAAACATGGCACTTGGGGAAGAGTATCTAATCCATCACTACAGTTCAAAGCATCAGTGTGCCATTTATATTCAGCCAAACGGAAAGTGTAGATAAGGCTGGGGAATGCCACTAGAAAAGTCAAAAACACTTTCCCCTTAAAGTCAAAATCATTTATCAGATTCAATTTTTGGATTATATTTGATGCTCACACATCATTAATTTTAACCTAGCAGAGACTAGCTATGTCATTATATTTTGTACATATTTAACTTCATATTGTCCAGCAGCTGGTACAGCTCAGACTCTACAGTAGCTTTTGTCTTGAATAGCTATTTATATTCCAGGTAACTTCTTTTGCAACAGATATAACCCTACACCCATCAATGCACAAATAGCACATTGAAATTTTGGATAGTTCAAAATTAATTTGAAAGACTGTAGCATACTTCAGTGTTTGGTGCTAGTTATGAAATGTGCCATTTTGTCAGTAACAAGAGAAGCACTCCTCATTCCTGGCATCAAGGTGTTAATGCCCATCAGAACTGCATCCAGGTCACATCTGATATGTGCAGGATTTGATATGGGGCATTCTGTGACTGATTGAGAACAGCTGCATTAGCACTAAAACTAAGTGGGAGTCACTGTACATGAAATCCTCTACAATCTCTTCTTTGGGGGGGTTGTTTCCATCATCAACAGCACGAACCACTGCCAAAGATGAATAACTGTGAAAGGGTGCTAGGAAGACACTATAGGAAGAGGTGACGCATTTAGCATTAAGCTAGGAAAAACTATGGCATGGGGGACAGGGGGAAATCACAGAAGCCAGACTATTCTAGTATCTGTCTGGTTTGCTGTGCTGCATTTTTTGTGAATTAGCAGATTATTTTCCACTTTTCAGATGTTAAATCAATAGGATAATTTAATGTGTGGCCTGAGCACCTATAGCCTGGTATTTGCAAAATTAATAATTCCCCATTCATGTTCTGAATCCCAGTGCAACTCAAGTTATTAAATATCCCTGTAACATAAGAACAGCCATACTGGGTTGGACCATGGGTCCATCTAGCTCAGGATCCTGTCTCTGACTGTGGCCAGTGCCAAATGCTTCAGAGGGAATGAACAGAATAGGGCAATTATCGAGTGACCCAGCTCTTGTCCAGTCCTAGCTTCTGGCAGTCAGAGGGTTAGGGACATCTGAAGAATGGGGTTCATCCCTGACCATCTTGGGCCATAGATGGAACTATCGTCCATGAACTTATCTAATTCTTTTGTGAACCGAGTTATAGTTGTGGCCGTCACAACATCCCCTGGAAATGAGTTCCACAGTTTGACTGTGCACTGTGTGAAGCGCTGCCTTTTATTTGTGTTAAACCTGCTGCCTGTTCATTTAATCAGGTGACCCCTAGTTCTTGTGTTAAGTGAAAGGGTAAACACTTTCTTATTCACCTTCTCCATACCATTCATGATTTCATAGGCCTCTATCTTATTGCCTCATCATCTCTTTTCTACTGACCAATACCAGTCTTTTTAATCTCTCCTCCTATGGAAGCTATTCCATACCCCTCATCAGTTTTGTTGTCCTTCTCTGCACCTTTTCCAATTCTTATACCTTTTTTGACATATGACAACCAGAACTGCATGCAGTATTCAAGGTGTGAGCATACCATGGCTTTATACAGAGGCATTATGATATTAACTGTCATTATCTATCCCTTTCCTAATGGTTCCTAATATTCGGAGAGCTTTTTTGACTGCTGCTGCACATTGAGCTGATGTTTTCAGAGAACTATCCACAATGACTCCAAGATCTCTTATTTGAATGGTACCAGCTAACGTAGATCCCATCATTTTGTATGTATAGTTGGAATTATTTTCTTCACATGTAAGTTACTTTGCACTTATCAACACTGGGCAACAAAATGGCAGATAAAATTCAGTCACCTGGTTTATTAAGATCCCTTGGTAAATCTTCACAGTCAGAGTTGGACTTAACTATCTTGAGTAAATTTTATATCTGCAAATTTTGCCACCTCACTGTTCAGCCCCTTTTCCAGATCATTTATGAATATGCTGAATAGCACAGGTCACAGTAAAGACTCTTGGGGGACCCAACTATTTACTTCTCTCCATTGTGAGAACTGACCATTTATTCCTACACTTTGTTTCCTATCTTTTAACCAGTTCCTATCTTCTAATCAGTCCATGAAAGGACTTTCCTTCTTATCCCATGACTCCTTACTTTGCTTAAGAGCCTTTGGTGAGGCACCTTGTCAAAGTCTTTCTGAAAGTCCAGATACACTGTACCCACTGGATCACCCTTGTCCCCATGTTTGTTGGCACCCCTCAAAGAATTCTAATAGATTGGTGAGACGTGATTTCCTTTTACAAAAACCATGTTGACTCTTCCTCAACAAATTGTGTTCATTTATGTGTCAGATAATTTTGTTCTTTACTATAATTCCAATCAGCCTGCCTGTCACTGAAGTTAGGTTTCCCAGTCTGTAATTTCCATGATCATTCTGGGAGCATTTTAAAAAAAAATAGATGTTACATTAGCTGTCCTCCAGCCATCTGATACAGAGGCTGATTTAGGCTATAGGTTACATACCAGTTGGAGTAAATTTAATGTATCATTCAGCTACTTAACGTTTCAAACAACTTTGCTGGGATGATTTAGTTGGTGTTGGTCCTGCTTTGCGCAGGAGATTGGACTAGATGACCCCCTGAGGTCTCTTCCAACCCTAACATTGTATGAGTCTATTATTCAATTGCTTCAGAAAATTTACAATTAACTAAAATTTCAGCAAATGTATGATGTGATGATTTGCTAGATCTAAACAATTAGCGTTTAGCAGTGTCTGTGTTGCAAAGGAAAACTCCCCAGCAGATGTCTACTACTTTTGAAATGCAATTCAGCAGGCAGAAAGGAGCCATTTGCAGCATGGTTCAGACCCATGGTTCCCTATAACACCAAAATCTGTCATGCAATCCAGATTTGATTTGATTAAAAGGTATCCCGTTCATTTGAGATGTTGACTGTTTTCCCATGGTATATCGCCCAGAGTACATGTCTATTGCATCTCACAGGGAATGCTGATGCACAGTCATGTATTCAAGAAGCCCATTATGTTTAATGGAATGCAGATTATTAAAGTCTTTATTATCATGGAGGCACCACAGCAGCCCCACAGTTAGGGTTGCATTGAGAGTTCCACTGAGATACCACAGTAGCAGATAAAGACAAAAAAATCCATTTAGGGCACTGAGAATGTCTGGGAACCAAGATTAGTGTAGATCACTAAGCAATGGACTGATGGACATTCCAGTTCTAATATGCAGCACAGGGTACAAGAAGCAAACCACCCTCCCAACTGGCACCCTTTTTGGAAGTCTCAGAAAAGAAGCCAAGGAACGGCAGGGACTGAACATCTTTCTCACTCCTTGAGCTAGTCCCTCTAGAGCAGCGGTTCCCAAACTTGTTCTGCCGCTTGTGGGGGGAAAGCCCCTGCCAGGCCACTTTGTTTACCTGCCGCGCCAGTTTGTTTACCTGCTGCGTCCGCAGCTTCGGCCGATCACGGCTCCCACTAGCCGCGGTTCACTGCTCCAGGCCAATGGGGGCTGCTGGAAGCGGCAGCTGGTATGTCCCTGGGCCTGCACCACTTCCAGCAGTTCCCATTGGCCAGGAGCAGCAAACCGTGGCCAACGGGAGCCGCAATCGGTCGAACCTGCAGACGCGGCAGGTAAACAAAGTGGCCCGGCCCGGCCCGGCAGGGGCTTTCCCTGTACAAGGGGAACAAGTTTGGGACCCACTGCTCTAGAGCAAGATTAGGGTGCATTGGCAATGCAGTGTGGGGAAGATTGCACTGGTGGTGCTGGAGCTGAACTCTGTTTTGTGGACATATATTCTGCAGGACTGCCATGCCAGAACCTTTCATGAACACCAAGAGGCACTAAAAAAACCAAACAAGGAGTTTTCTAAAGTACCGTATTGTGTCTTAACAATGTCTGGAGTTGTCTATAAAGTGGGTTTAAATAATAAAAAAGCATCAGCGCATGAAGTGTGTCCTTCTTGGAGTTAAATTTCATCGCTCCATTCTGATCAGTGAAGGACATTTAACACATTTTATTGTTGAAAGGCCACTTTCTGATCTTTATTATACTAGTGTACATCTGAGTCACTTTAGATTTACAGGAGCATAAATGAAATCAGAATCTGTCCCTTAACCTAAAAACAGTGAAACCATGCCAAATAGCTACAGCTTCTAAACAGAACTGCTATCTCTGCGCATAAGCTACTCCAAGGCATAACTAAGTGAATTCCTACCAACAGACTGGCTTTAACATAATTGGCTATATGTCTAAATATCCCTTTCATACAAAAGCATCCGAAGCAGACAGTATATGAGTATCATTTCAGAGATCAGATAAATATTCAGTTTCTTAAAGTCAGCTGCATTTCTGGCATAAGAAATCTCCTTAAGGTATGAGCAATTAGCCCTGCTTATTTAGCATAGACCTGTGGACTACAGAACTAAATTTATTGGGGAGGCACTAGAAACAACTAGTTATGCTTCTTCAAAGTCTTCAGTATAACTACGGCTCCTTCCGTTCTCTTCAGTTTTCTGCATTTCATGTGCCCCTCTCCCCCTGCTATGGTTATCTCCTTTTGCCACACCCAAAAAACAAGTTTGGAGGAGGAGCCGTGCCAAATTTTCAGTAGGTGCGAACACAATGTGGAGCACAACATTTTGCAGGATGTGCCTCCTTCCTCAGACTTGAGTGATTTTCCTCTTCAAGCACCCTAATCACTCCCTTTCAGGTTGATTTCCCTTCGAGAAAACTTCAAAGGAACAAGAAACCAC